>NC_060254.1:89478929-89658929 GCF_921293095.1 Ischnura elegans | reverse complement strand
AAAGTTGGCGTTGAAAATGTTGTCGTTGAAAATGTTGTCGTTGAAAATGTTGTCGATGAAAATGTTGTCGTTGAAAATGTTGTCGTTGAAAATGTTGTCGTTGAAAATGTTGTCGCTGAAAATGTTGTCGTTGAAAATGTTGTCGTTGAAAATGTTGTCGTTGAAAATGTTCTCGTTGAAAATGTTGTCGTTGAAAATGTTGTCGTTGAAAATGTTGTCGTTGAAAATGTTGTCGTTGAAAATGTTGTCTTTGAAAATGTTGTCGTTGAAAATGTTGTCGTTGAAAATGTTGTCGTTGAAAATGTTGTCGCTTAATATGTTGTTGTTGAAAATGATGTTGTCGTTGTTGTTGTTGTTGTTGTTGTGTTTGTTGTTGTTGCTGTTGTAATGTTGTAGTTGTTGTTGTTGTTCTTGTTGTTGTTGTTGTTGTTGTTGTTGTTGTTGTTGTTCTTTTTGTTGTTTTGTTGATGTTGTTGTTGTTTATGTATTTGTTGTTGTTGTTGTTGTTGTTGAAAATGTTGTCGATGAAAATGTTGTCGTTGAAAATGTTGTCGTTGAAAATGTTGTCGTTGAAAATGTTGGCGTTGAAAATGTTGTCGTTGAAAATGTACTTAAAAATGTTGTACTTGGAAATGTTGTCGTTGAAAATGTTGTCGTTTAAAATGTTTTCGTTGAAAATGTTGTCGTTGAAAATGTCGTTGAAAATGTTGTCGTTGAAAATGTTGTCGTTTAAAATTGTGTCGCTGAAAATGTCGTTAAAAATGTTGTCGTTGAAAATGTTGTCGTGGAAAATGTTGTCGTTGACATTGTTGTCGTTGAAAATGTGTTCGTTGAAAATGTTGTCGTTGAAAATGTTGTCGTTGAAAATTTTGTCGTTGAAAATGTTGTCGTTGAAAATGTTGTCGTTGAAAATGTTGTCGTTGAAAATGTTATCGTTGGAAATGTTGCCGTTGAAAATGTTGTCGTTGAAAATGTTGTCGTTAAAAATGTTGTCGTTGAAAATGTTGTCGTTGAAAATGTTGGTTTTGTTGTTGTTGTCTAATGTTGTTGTTGCTGCTGTTGTTTTTGTTGTTGTTGTTGTTGTTGTTGCTGTTGTTTTTCTTGTTTTTGTTGTTGTTTTTGTATTTGTTGTTGTTGTTGTTTTTGTTGTTGTTGTTGTTGTTGTTTTTGTTGTTGTTGTTGATGGTGTTGTTGTTGTTTTTGTTGTTGTTGTTGTTGTTTTTGTTGTTGTTGTTGTTGTTATTGTTGTTGTTTTTGTTGTTGTTGTTGTTGTTGTTATTGTTGTTGTTGTTGTTGTTGTTGTTGTTGTAGTTGTTGTTTTGTCGTTGAAAATGTTGTCGTTGAAAATTTTGTCGTTGAAAATGTTGTCGTAGAAAATGTTGTAGTTGAAAATGTTGTCTTTGAAAAAGTTGTCGTTGAAAATGTTGTCGTTTAAAATGTTGTCGTTGAAAATGTTGACGCTGAAAATGTTGTCGCTGAAAATGTTGTCGTTAAAAATGTTGTCGTTGAAAATGTTATCGTTGAAAATGTTGTCGTAGAAAATGTTGTCGTTGAAAATGTTGTCGTTGAAAATGTTGTCGTTGAAAATGTTGTCGTTGAAAATGTTATTGTTAAAAATGTTGTCGTTGAAAATGTTGTCGTTGAAAATGTTGTTGTTGAAAATGTTTGTAATGAAAATGTTGTTGTCATTGTTGTTTTTGTTGTTGTTGTTTTGGTTGTGTTTGTAATGTTGGTGTTATTGTTGTTGTTCTTGTTGTTGTTGTTGTTGTTATTGTTGGTTATGTTGTTGTTGTTGTTGATGATGTATTTGTTGTTGTTGTTGTTGTTGTTGTTGTTGTTGAAAATGTTGTCGTTGAAAATGTTGTCGTTGAAAATATTGTCGTTGAAAATGTTGTCGTTGATAATGTTGTCGTTGAAAATGTTGTCGTTGAAAATGTTGTCGTTGAAAATGTTGTCGTTGAAAATGTTGTCGTTGAAAATGTTGTCGTTGAAAATGTTGTCGTTGAAAATGTTGTCGCTGAAAATGTTGTCGTTGAAAATGTTGTCGTTGAAAATGTTGTCGTTGAAAATGTTCTCGTTGAAAATGTTGTCGTTGAAAATGTAGTCGTAAAAATGTTGTCGCTGAAAATGTTGTCGTTGAAAATTTTGTCGTTGAAAATGTTGTCGTTGAAAATGTTCTCGTTGAAAATGTTGTCGTTGAAAATGTTGTCGTTGATAATGTTGTCGTTGAAAATGTTGTCGTTGAAAATGTTGTCGTTGATAATGTTGTCGTTGAAAATGTTGTCGTTGAAAATGTTGTCGTTGAAAATGTTGTCGTTGAAAATGTTGTCGTTGAAAATGTTGTCGCTGAAAATGTTGTCGTTGAAAATGTTGTCGTTGAAAATGTTGTTGTTGAAAATGTTCTCGTTGAAAATGTTGTCGTTGAAAATGTTGTCGTTGAAAATGTTGTCGCTGAAAATGTTGTCCTTGAAAATTTTGTCGTTGAAAATGTTGTCGTTGAAAATGTTCTCGTTGAAAATGTTGTCGTTGAAAATGTTGTCGTTGAAAATGTTGTCGTTGAAAATGTTGGCGTTGAAAATGTGTTCGTTGAAAATGTTGTCGTTTAAAATGTTGTCGTTGAAAATGTTGTCCTTGAAAATTTTGTCGTTGAAAATGTTGTCGTTGAAAATGTTGTCGTTGAAAATGTTGTCATTGAAAATGATGTCGTTGAAATTGTTGTCGTTGAAAATGTTGTCGTTGAAAATGTTGTCGTTGAAAATGTTGTCGTTGAAAATGTTGTCGTTGAAAATGTTGTTGTTGAAATTTGTCGTTGAAAATGTTGTCGTTGAAAATGTTGTCGTTGAAAATGTTATCGTTAAAAATGTTGTCGTTGAAAATGTTTTCGTTGAAAATGTTGTTGTTGAAAAGGTTGTTGTTGAAAATGTTGTTGTCGTTGTTGTTGTTTTTGTTGTAATGTTGTAGTTGTTGTTGTTGTTGTTGTTGTTGTTGTTGTTGTTGTTGTTATTGTTGTTTTTGTTGTTGTTGTTGTTGTTGATGTATTTGTTGTTGTTGTTGTTGCTGTTGTTGTTGTTGTTGAAAATGTTGTCGTTGAAACTGTTGTCGTTGAAAATGTTGTCGTTGAACATGTTGTCGTTGAAAATGTTGTCGTTGAAAATGTTGTCGTTGAAAACGTTGGCGTTGAAAATGTTGTCGTTGAAAATGTGTTCGTTGAAAATGTTGTCGTTAAAAATGTTGTCGTTGAAAATGTTGTCGTTGAAAATGTTGTCGTTTAAAATGTTGTCGCTTAAAATGTTGTCGTTGAAAATGTTGTCGTTGAAAATGTTGTCGTTTAAAATGTTGTCCTTGAAAATGTTTCAACGACGACAACAACAACAACAACAACAACAACAACAACAACAACAACAACAACAACTTGAGACGCCGAGCAGAGCGGACGTGTTTCGACTGCGCTCCCGAGCTCATCACTTTCAAGTGTTTCTATCGGAGTATTTGCGAAGTTTTTTTCTTGTAAGTGCTTCGGAATAGTTGTTAATCGTTGCGTGATACCACACGCATCTCTAGTGTTCGATTTTAAATCGAATTAGTGCTTGATTTCACCGAAAAGTGACTTAAAAACACTCGCGTCAAATCTTGGATCCCGTTTCGTTACCCATCCTCGCCGACACCTCGGAGTCGGTGAGAGAGGAAACGAGAAGACCAGCAAAGTGCTCTTCTTTTTCACACCGAGACAACAATTGTATCGGATATACTGCAATTATCAACTCACCAGACATTATGTCGAAGATGATCAGCCCACCGCATTCACCAAGGAGGATGTCTCCGTCTTCCAGTCAACTCGGCGACACGACTAACGATAGGAGGGTAAGAAGTGCTCCGTCGTCACCTCAGAGACGTGCTCAGGTTGCCACTACAGCCCCTCCGATTAATTACAGAAGTTCACGTAATCTGTCATTATCCCTGGAGTCACTAAATGACGAAATAAAATCGCCGACGACAGTATTGCGCCGCGAAGGCGGTATTTTAACTACCACAGTAAGGCGCATTCCGACAACTATCGGTGTCCGCTCACTCCCTTTCTCTTCTATCACTGGCAAAGTTTCACCGACCGAAATTAATTACGGAAATCATAATTCATTTGTCCATGCAAGTAGTGGAGCCATAGATACTCAAAGTTCCGATGCCCGTGACGTAAGCCGTCCCCCGGACACCGCTTTCCCCATTACTCAGGCGACGAGGGATGGGGAAATCACCTCTTCAGCTGAGACGAGGCCACGCTCGCTCGCGGCGACGGCAAGGGGAGGGGGATCGAGTGCGGTAAGCGGGGCGGACCCTATTCGATGCGAAGGCGAAGCCGCGAGCATTAGCGACGCACCCCAACGGGGCAGACCGTTAGTCAGCTACGCGCGGGTGACGGGAGGGAAGGAAAATCGACAAGCCCAAAGCAACGGCGATAACCCACCCCAACCTTTTAAATTCGTAACGAAAAAAATAATACCATTGAAATCGGGCCCCACAAGGAAGACGGGAATTATTTTCAACGGCCTCCCAGGCGTTCCCATAGCCCAATACATCGAGGCGATGGCCGAAGAGGTGGGCGGGAGACAGATAACGCACGCCACAAAACTTCCAGGGGATCGCGTTTGTTTCTATTTGAAGAATGAAGACATTTTAAACGACTTCATGATGAATAAAGGAGGTCTCACCATAATGAATAATTTTTTAATTGCGAACCGCATGGTTCAGCAAGTGGAGCGGCTAGTCGTCTCAAACGTGCCCCCAGAATTCCCGATTCCCGATTTGTTGGAAATTATCTCCCAAATAGGAAGAGTCGTGAGCCCCGTCACCACCCTGGGCGTGGGAATAAAAAGAGATGATCTAAGCCACGTCGAGTCGTGGAGGAAGCAGGTCTTCATCGTACGTCGGGAAGGTGTGATTGTACCCGAGTCGCTGCTCTTGGATTTCGGCCCCGCCAAGCACCGAATTTTCTTCAACTTTAATGACCCTCGGTGCTTTAGATGCAACGAAGACGGACATTTTGCCTCCGCCTGCAAGGCCAATCTCGACCAGGCAAGGGAAAGCAGGGCGAATTTTAACCCTCGCATAAACGACGGCAAAAAACAACATAATAATGACGCGCCGGCCGCATCACTTAAGACCCCCACCCCCGGAGGTGCAGATCACCAAATCATAGCGCCGAAAAAAAATATTATCACCCCAATTCCTCTCCCTCCTCACCCCACCGAGGAAGCGGACGTTGCCAATCATGAAAAAAATGACGGCAGCGACACGCCCCCCGAGACCAAGACTTCTCACTCCACCCCGCTACCTTTACCCACGCAACACGCCGCAAAAAACCCCTCCTCGGACGAATTGGTTGCCACAGACCATAATCTTGATTCCCACGCCACCGAAGCAGCAACGGAAGGTCATCAAACAAACAACCCGCACGCACCAACTAGCCTCTCTCAAGTGCAAGGCCAAACAAAAAGGAAACACGTCAGGGCGGAGGAAAGAACGTCTCCCCAAAGAAAACGATTAATCCCCACCCCATCCGATGAACGGGGATACAAAGAGATAGAAGATTACCTCAACAACCATCCACAAGAAGGATTTTTAGATAGTCCAAAACTCATTTTATTCCTGAAAGAAACGAAAGGAAAGAAGAACATTACGGACATGGCTAAGAATTTTTTTTCAGACACGCATGCCCTCGTCGAAACGTTGAGAGAGCTTGTCGAGAAGAAAGCGGTTAAAGATGTTGCGTTAGATATGAGGATCCACAGGTTTTTTAAGGCCCTAACTAACAAACCACCGCATAATCAATGACGTCCGTCAGAGGGAAGACCATCAACCTGACCACCCTAAACGTGCGTTCTGTAGCCAGCAACGTAAAAAGTCAACAGCTCAAATTTTTCATCCAGCGTTGGGAACCAGATATCCTACTTATGCAGGAAACAAACGCGGACCATCTCCAACCCTGCCTCCGCAGCCTCGGCTATTCTTTCAGCCTCAACCCCACCCACAGAGCAGCCGCGGGAACTGGCATCGCAATAAAAAAGAACCTCGCCCCCAACATAACGAAGGAAAACACCATCTATCCGGGGCATGCTACAGAGCATCGTTTCGAATTTAGCTCAGGCTCCACCTTACGCGTTATTAACAGCTACATACCTAACGACAAGGACATAGCTGGTGAAGTGATACGGAAGATGGACGACGCACTCGAGCAAGGGAGGGCGGAAGACTATCATCCAGATCTCACCATACTGGCTGGTGATTATAATTGCACGCTGTCGCCTCGTCACGACCGCTCATCGAGGATAGAGAGGGAGCCTACGAAGGCGAGGCGTCTCGCCGCACTCATTAGGAAGCACTCTCTATCAGACGTATGGAGGGAAAGGCACGGAAGGAGGGAAGGGTATACGTACCACTCTGCGGCCGACCCCAATATTGCATCCCGCCTGGACAGGATATACACAGACAACATACAGAAAATATCCTCCATCGAAAGGCGAGCCTCGTTCTCGGACCACATGGCTCTATCCATAGACTTCACCATCCAGGATGTTATAAAACCACCTCCCCCGTACTGGAAATTCTACAACTACTTACTTGATAACGAAGAATTTGTCGAATTCATGTCGACAATTATCGAGGAAGTGACGTCTACCCACGAGAGCGGGGACCCCGTCGTCGCGTGGGAAACTTTAAAATCTGAGATTAGAGCCGCCACCAGGATTTATGTACGCCTTAGTAAAGACCGAAACATATCCCACATGAGATCGCTCGAGGCGACGGAGGCGACGACTCGAGGAGAGGAGGCGATGAAGGCGAGGGAAGAAATAAGGCGCACGTACAAGGAGGTAGGCGAGAGAGCGACGGCGATCGAGGGATGGGAAGAGATAGCGTCTTCGGAGAATCCGTTGGGGACTGCTCTCTCAAGATCGGTGACACGGATGCATCGACCCCCCCTGACGTCATTGGAAACAGACGACGGCACTATCCTCTCCGAACAGCAGCATCTTGTGAAGTACGTAAAAGACTATTATGAAAAAGTCTTTCAAGCCCCCGTACAGACAGACTCAGAGCTGCAGGAGGACGATTTTATTATTCTTTCGCGGCGGCAGCCGGAATTGACGGCGGAGAGTAAAGCGCGGATGGAGGCGCCCCTGACCCCAGAGGATCTCCGCACTGCACTCTACAGCTTGAACCGAAAGAAAGCACCAGGAATCGATGGCCTAACGTCCGAATTCTATAAGACCTTTTGGACTCTCCTCGCGAAGCCCTTCGCGTCAATGGTCGACGCGAGCCTAGAGAGAGGCATGCTCCCTATCTCCAGCAGATGGGCCGTTCTGAATTTAATTCATAAAAAAGGAGACAGAACAAATTTGAAGAACTGGAGACCAATCTCGATCACCACCACCGATTACAAAATAATTGCGAAGGCCCTTTCCATGAGACTGTCGTCGGCAATGCGAGAGGTGGTATCCCCCGAGCAAGGGTGCGGCGTCACAGGCAGAACCATCTTAGATAACCTGTCCCTAATTCGTGACATTATCGCATATGCGAATGAAACTAATTCTCCACTGGCCATATTAAGTCTGGACCAAAAGGGCGCTTTCGACAAAGTTCGCCATGATTTTTTATTCAATGTATTGAGACGCATGAATTTTGGCGAAAATTTCATAAAAACTTTAAGTACAATTTACGAGGACGCATCATGCCTCGTTAGGGTTGGCAATAGTCTGACTCCTCCAATCCCCTTTAAGCGAGGCATAAGACAAGGATGTCCGCTCTCCGGCCAGCTGTACGCACTGGCCCTGGAGCCACTACTCCACATCCTAAAAACTAAAATTACAGGTTTTCCACTCCCCACTCAAGAAGCACATATTACGCTATCAGCATACGCGGATGACGTAACTTTATTCATTTCGGAGAACAACGCTGTAAGAAATGTGATAAAATCATTCGATTCGTACGCCGCCCTCTCGGGAGCAGAACTAAACGAGAACAAGACTGAAGGGATGTACGTCGGGTCCTGGCGCGGGCGCACGGATAGGCTCGGACCCTTCGCGATCTCCACCGAAGGTGCCCGATTCCTCGGAGTGGTTTTTAAAAATGACACCATCAAAGAGAGAGAAGGACTAGAGGAAGACCTGGAGGTAAAAATTCAAAACGGATTGAGGAGGTGGGAAGCGGCTTCAGGGGCCCTTTCCGTGAGAGGAAGGACAAGGGTCGTAAATCAGTTCGTGGCCCCGACCATCTGGTACCGCCTACAGACCCAATGCATTAGCCCTCAATGCATCCGGCGGGTGCAAGCCGCCCTCACGGATTTTGTGTGGGGTAGGGGCCGAAAACACTGGGTTGCCGGAGCCGTGCTGACGGCCCCGCTCGGGTGCGGAGGACTGGGGCTGACTGACGTGCAGGCAAAAATTACCGCTATGAGGATAAATTTCTTTCAACGGTACGTCACAGGTGAAGTTCAACCGTGGAAAATCTTCGTTTCCTACTTCCTCGAGACCAGGCCTAAGAGGAACGGTTTCTACTCCTCAGTGAAAAGCGCCCTCGACACAATGGACGTGAGGTCCGGGGAAAACGGAGGACCTCTCCCCACATCTTGGCCCCCGACGGAGGAATCTCTCCCCTTCGGTTTCCGGAGCGAGCTGTCGAAGCGAACGCGAACGTTTCCCATACACAAAAGCGATATTTACCGAGAAATCGTTGCCAAAAAAAACAAAGAGAAGTGGCCCTACAAGGACGGCATATGGGGAGAGTCTACGTGCTGGAAAGCCTTCTGGACGGCGCCAGTCCTGGGGAGGGAGGGGGAGGTGTCTTGGAGACTGGCACATGATCGCCTGGCAGACGCCGTTTTCCTGTCGCGGTCGGGATTGCGAGAAAACTCAGTGTGCAGAGCATGCCCCGGAAGCCAGGCCACGGCCTGGCACATCCTCTACGACTGCAGACAGGCCGGAGAGGTATGGCGGACAGCAAAGGAGTGGATAAAAGGAGTCACGGGCTGCAGGGTGAGGAGCGCACTGGAATTACACAGGGGGAGACCTCCTGAAAGGGGCGGCTATACTAAGCGAGATTTACTGGCAAACTTCATTATAGCCGAAACAAAGGCAAGCATATATCATTGTTTTACAGCAACAGAAAAAGGTGAAAGGTCGGCTCAAAAAACATACGCCGAGTACTTAAAAAAAGGAATCGAAAGAAGAATCAGGAGGGAGTATATATATCATAAATGCAAGGGCGACACAAAATCTTTTATTGACTTGTGGTGTCAGAGCGGTGTCCTTTCTGAAGTGGAAGAAACGGAGTCAGGGGACACAATTTTAAAAGTGAAGATGGCGCCATAGAGAAGAAAGAATGAAGTAACAAGGGCGGAACCACACGGAGGCATTAACCACTCGGAAGGAGAGGCCACATGCGCGGAGGGATGGGGTCCAAGGTTGCGGTAACCAGCCCCTTCGGCGGACCTCCCCTGTGCGCGGCCCTCCCCTTCAGAGAGTGCAAAGGCGGAGAAGATATGCAAAAAAAGAATAATGACTGAAAATGATGATTTTATTGAGAAATAAAACAAGGTGACGATGGAAAACTTTTAAAACCTTTTAAAAAAACCGCCCATAGAATAATAATAATAATAATAATAATAATAATAAAAAAAAAAAACAACAACAGCAACAATAACAACAACAACAACAACAAGAACAACAACAACAACAACAACAACATTAACAACAACAACAACAATTACAACAACAACAACAATTACAACAACAACAACAACAACAACTACAAAAACAACAACAACAACAACAACAACAACAACAACAACAAAAAAAAAACAAAAACAACAACAAACCAAACAACAAAATTTTCTACAACAACAACATTTTCAACATCAACAACATTTTCAACAACAACAACATTTTCAACAACAACATTTTCAACAACAACATTTTCAACAACAACATTTTCAAAAACAACATTTTCAACAACAACATTTTCAACGACAACATTTTCAACGACAACATTTTCAACGACAACTTTTTTAACGACAACATTTTCAACGAAAACATTTTCAACAATAACATTTTCAACGACAACATTTTCAACGACTACATTTTCATCGAAAACATTTTCAACCACAACATTTTCAACGACAACATTTTCAACGATTACATTTTCAACGACAACAATTTCAACGACAACATTTTCAACGACAACATTTTCAACGACAACATTTTTAACAACAAATTTTCAACGACAACATTTTCAATGACAACATTTTCAACGACAACATTTTCAACGATAACAACAACAACAACAACAACAACAACAACTTGAGACGCCGAGCAGAGCGGACGTGTTTCGACTGCGCTCCCGAGCTCATCACTTTCAAGTGTTTCTATCGGAGTATTTGCGAAGTTTATTTTCTGTGAGTGCTTCGGAATAGTTGTTTTTCGCTGCGGGATACCTCACGCAACCCTAGTGTTCAATTTTTAATTGAATAAGTGCTTAATTTCACCGAATAGTGACTCAAAAACACTCTCGTCAAATCTTGGATACCGTTTCATTACCCATCCTCGCCGACACCTCGGAGTCGGTGAGAGAGGAAACGAGAAGACCAGCAAAGTGCTCTTTTTTTCACATCGAGACAACAATTGTATCGGATATACTGCAATGTTCAACTCACCAGACATTATGTCGAAGATGATCAGCCCACCGCATTCACCAAGGAGGATGTCTCCGTCTTCCAGTCAACTCGGCGACACGACTAACGATAGGAGGGTAAGAAGTGCTCCGTCGTCACCTCAGAGACGTGCTCAGGTTGCCACTACAGCCCCTCCGATTAATTACAGAAGTTCACGTAATCTGTCATTATCCCTGGAGTCACTAAATGACGAAACAAAATCGCTTACGACAGTATTGCGCCGCGAAGGCGGTATTTTAACTACCACAGTAAGGCGCATTCCGACAACTATCGGTGTCCGCTCACTCCCTTTCTCTTCTAACACTGGCAAAGTTTCACCGACCGAAATTAATTATGGAATTCATAATTCATTTGTCCATGCAAGTGGTGGAGCCATAGATACTCAAAGTTCCGATGCCCGTGACGTAAACCGTCCCCCGGACACCGCTTTCCCCATTACTCAGGCGACGAGGGAGGGGGAAATCACCTCTTCAGCTGAGACGAGGCCACGCTCGCTCGCGGCGAGCGCAAGGGGAGGGGGATCGAGTGCGGTAAGCGGGGCGGACCCTATTCGATGCGAAGGCGAAGCCGCGAGCATTTGCGACGCACCCCAACGGGGCAGACCGTTAGTCAGCTACGCGCGGGTGACGGGAGGGAAGGAAAATCGACAAGCCCAAAGCAACGGCGATAACCCACCCCAACCTTTTAAATTCGTAACGAAAAAAATAATACCATTGAAATCGGGCCCCACAAGGAAGACGGGAATTATTTTCAACGGCCTCCCAGGCGTTCCCATAGCCCAATACATCTAGGCGATGGCCGAAGAGGTGGGCGGGAGACAGATAACGCACGCCACAAAACTTCCAGGGGATGGCGTTTGTTTCTATTTGAAGAATGAAGACATTTTAAACGACTTCATGATGAATGAAGGAGGTCTCACCATAATGAATAATTTTTTAATTGCGAACCGCATGGTTCAGCAAGTGGAGCGGCTAGTCGTCTCAAACGTGCCCCCAGAATTCCCGATTCCCGATTTGTTGGAAATTATCTCCCAAATAGGAAGAGTCGTGAGCCCCGTCACCACCCTGGGCGTGGGAATAAAAAGAGATGATCTAAGCCACGTCGAGTCGTGGAGGAAGCAGGTCTTCATCGTACGTCGGGAAGGTGTGATTGTACCCGAGTCGCTGCTCTTGGATTTCGGCACTGCCAAGCACCGAATTTTCTTCAACTTTAATGACCCTCGGTGCTTTAGATGCAACGAAGACGGACATTTTGCCTCCACCTGCAAGGCCAATCTCGACCAGGCAAGGGAAAGCAGGGCGAATTTTAACCCTCGCATAAACGACGGCAAAAAACAACATAATAATGACGCGCCGGCCGCATCACTTAAGACCCCCACCCCCGGAGGTGCAGATCACCAAATCATAGCGCCAAAAAAAAATATTATCACCCCAATTCCTCTCCCTCCTCACCCCACCGAGGAAGCGGACGTTGCCAATCATGAAAAAAATGACGGCAGCGACACGCCCCCCGAGACCAAGACTTCTCACTCCACCCCGCTACCTTTACCCACGCAACACGCCGCAAAAAACCCCTCCTCGGACGAATTGGTTGCCACAGACCATAATCTCGATTCCCACGCCACCGAAGCAGCAACGGAAGATCATCAAACAAACAACCCGCACGCACCAACTAGCCTCTCTCAAGTGCAAGGCCAAACAAAAAGGGAACACGTCAGGGCGGAGGAAAGAACGTCTCCCCAAAGAAAACGATTAATCCCCACCCCATCCGATGAACGGGGATGCAAAGAGATAGAAGATTACCTCAACAACCATGCACAAGAAGGATTTTTAGATAGTCCAAAACTCATTTTATTCCTGAAAGAAACGAAAGGAAAGAAGAACATTACGGACATGGCTAAGAATTTTTTTTCAGACACGCATGCCCTCGTCGAAACGTTGAGAGAGCTTGTCGAGAACAAAGCAGTTAAAGATGTTGCGTTAGATATGAGGATCCACAGGTTTTTTAAGGCCCTAACTAACAAACCACCGCATAATCAATGACGTCCGTCAGAGGGAAGACCATCAACCTGACCACCCTAAACGTGCGTTCTGTAGCCAGCAACGTAAAAAGTCAACAGCTCAAATTTTTCATCCAGCGTTGGGAACCAGATATCCTACTTATGCAGGAAACAAACGCGGACCACCTCCAACCCTGCCTCCGCAGCCTCGGCTATTCTTTCAGCCTCAACCCCACCCACAGAGTAGCCGCGGGAACTGGCATCGCAATAAAAAAGAACCTCGCCCCCAACATAACGAAGGAAAACACCCTCTATCCGGGGCATGCTACAGAACATCGTTTCGAATTTAGCTCAGGCTCCACCTTACGCGTTATTAACAGCTACCTACCTAACGACAAGGACATAGCTGTTGAAGTGATACGGAAGATGGACGACGCACTCGAGCAAGGCAGGGCGGAAGACTATCATCCGGATCTCACCATACTGGCTGGTGATTATAATTGCACGCTGTCGCCTCGTCACGACCGCTCATCGAGGATAGAGAGGGAGCCTACAAAGGCGAGGCGTCTCGCTGCACTCATTAGGAAGCACTCTCTATCAGACGTATGGAGGGAAAGGCACGGAAGGAGGGAAGGGTATACGTACCACTCTGCGGCCGACCCCAATATTGCATCCCGCCTGGACAGGATATACACTGACAACATACAGAAAATATCCTCCATCGAAAGGCGAGCCTCGTTCTCGGACCACATGGCTCTATCCATAGACTTCACCGTCCAGGATGTAATAAAACCACCTCCCCCGTACTGGAAATTCTACAACTACCTACTTGATAACGAAGAATTTGTCGAATTCATGTCGACAATTATCGAGGAAGTGACGTCTACCCACGAGAGCGGGGACCCCGTCGTCGCGTGGGAAACTTTAAAATCTGAGATTAGAGCCGCCACCAGGATTTATGTACGCCTTAGTAAAGACAGAAACATATCCCACATGAGATCGCTCGAGGCGACGGAGGCGACGACTCGAGGAGAGGAGGCGATGAAGGCAAGGGAGGAAATAAGGCGCACGTACAAGTAGGTGGGCGAGAGAGCGACGGCGATCTAGGGATGGGAAGAGATAGCGTCTTCGGAGAATCCGTCGGGGACTGCTCTCTCAAGATCGGTGACACGGATGCATCGACCCCCCCTGACGTCATTGGAAACAGACGACGGCACTATCCACTCCGAACAGCAGCATCTTGTGAAATACGTAAAAGACTATTATGAAAAAGTCTTTCAAGCCCCCGTACAGACAGACTCAGCGCTGCAAGAGGACGATTTTATTATTCTTTCGCGGGGGCAGCCGGGATTGACGGCGGAGAGTAAAGCGCGGATGGAGGCGCCCCTGACCCCAGAGGATCTCCGCACTGCACTCTACAGCTTGAACAGAAAGAAAGCACCAGGAATCGATGGCCTAACGTCCGAATTCTATAAGACCTTTTGGACTCTCCTCGCGAAGCCCTTCGCGTCAATGGTCGACGCGAGCCTAGAGAGAGGCATGCTCCCTATCACGAGCAGATGGGCCGTTCTCAATTTAATTCATAAAAAAGGAGACAGAACAAATTTGAAGAACTGGAGACCAATCTCGATCACCACCACCGATTACAAAATAATTGCGAAGGCCCTTTCCATGAGACTGTCGTCGGCAATGCGAGAAGTGGTATCCCCCGAGCAAGGGTGCGGCGTCACAGGCAGAACCATCTTAGATAACCTGTCCCTAATTCGTGACATTATCGCATATGCGAATGAAACTAATTCCCCACTGGCCATATTAGGTCTGGACCAAAAGGGCGCTTTCGACAAAGTTCGCCATGATTTTTTGTTCAATGTATTGAGACGCATGAATTTTGGAAAAAAATTCATAAAAACTTTAAGTACAATTTACGAAGACGCATCATGCCTCGTTAGGGTTGGCAATAGTCTGACTCCCCCAATCCCCTTTAAGCGAGGCATAAGACAAGGATGTCCGCTCTCCGGCCAGCTCTACGCACTGGCCCTGGAGCCCCTACTACACATCCTAAAAAATAAAATTACAGGTTTTCCAATCCCCACTCAAGGAGCACATATTACGCTATCAGCATACGCAAATGACGTAACTTTATTCATCTCGGATGACGACGCTGCAAGAAATGTGATAAAATAATTCGATTCGTACGCCGCCCTCTCGGGAGCAGAACTTAACGAGAGTAAAACTGAAGGGATGTACGTCGGGTCCTGGCGCGGGCGCACGGATAGGCTCGGACCCTTCGCGATCTCCACCAAAGGTGCCCGATTCCTCGGAGTGGTTTTTAAAAATGACACCATCAAAGAGAGAGAAGGACTAGAGTAAGACCTGGAGGTAAAAATTCAAAAGGGATTGAGGAGGTGGGAAGCGGCTTCAGGGGCCCTTTCCGTGAGAGGAAGGACAAGGGTCGTAAATCAGTTCGTGGCCCCGACCATCTGGTATCGCCTACAGACCCAATGCATTAGCCCTCAATGCATCCGGCGGGTGCAAGTCGCCCTCACGGATTTTGTGTGGGGTAGGGGCCGAAAACACTGGGTTGCCGGAGCCGTGCTGACGGCCCCGCTCGGGTGCGGAGGACTGGGGCTGACTGACGTGCAGGCAAAAATTACCGCTATGAGGATAAATTTCTTTCAACGGTACGTCACAGGTGAAGTTCAACCGTGGAAAATCTTCGTTTCCTACTTCCTCGAGACCAGGCCTAAGAGGAACGGTTTCTACTCCTCATTGAAAAGTGCCCTCGACACAATGGACGTGAGGTCCGGGGAAAACGGAGGACCTCTCCCCACATCTTGGCTCCGACGGAGGAATCTCTCCCCTTCGGTTTCCGGAGCGAGCTGTCGAAGCGAACGCGAACGTTTCCCATACACAAAAGCGATATTTACCGAGAAATCGTTGCCAAAAAAAACAAAGAGAAGTGGCCCTACAAGGACGGCATATGGGGAGAGTCTACGTGCTGGAAAGCTTTCTGGACGGCGCCAGTCCTGGGGAGAGAGGGGGAGGTGTCTTGGAGACTGGCACATGATCGCCTGGCAGACGCCGTTTTCCTGTCGCGGTCGGGATTGCGAGAAAACTCAGTGTGCAGAGCATGCCCTGGAAGCCAGGCCACGGCCTGGCACATCCTTTACGACTGCAGAGAGGCCGGAGAGGTATGGCGGACAGCAAAGGAGTGGATAAAAGGAGTCACAGGCCGCATAGTGAGGAGCGCTCTGGAATTACACAGGGGGAGACCTCCTCAGAGGGGCGGCTATACTAAGCGAGATTTACTGGCAAACTTCATCATAGCCGAAACAAAGGCAAGCATATATCATTGTTTTACAGCAACAGAAAAAGGTGAAAGGTCGGCTCAAAAAACATACGCCGAGTACTTAAAAAAAGGAATCGAAAGAAGAATCAGGAGGGAGTATATATATCATAAATGCAAGGGCGACACAAAGTCTTTTATTGAATTGTGGTGTCAGAGCGGTGTCCTTTCTGAAGTGGAAGAAACGGAGTCAGGGGACACAATTTTAAAAGTGAAGATGGCGCCATAGAGAAGAAAGAATGAAGTAACAAGGGCGGAACCACACGGAGGCATTAACCACTCGGAAGGGGAGGCCACATGCGCGGAGGGATTGGGGTCCAAGGTTGCGGTAACCAGCCCCTTCGGCGGACCTCCCCTGTGAGCGGCCCTCCCCTTCGGAGAGTGTAAAGGCGGTGAAGAGATGCAAAAAGAATAATGACTGAAAATGATGTTTTATTGAGAAATAAACCAAAGTGACGACGGAAAACTTATAAAACCTTTTAAAAAAACCGCCCATAGAATAATAATAATAATAATAATAAAATCCAGCAACAAAAAAAACAACAAACACAACAAGTAAATCAACAACAACAACAACAACAACAACAAAACAACAACAACAACAACAAAACAACAACAACAACATCAACAACAACATTTTTACACCAACATTATAATATAACAACATTTTCAACAACAACATTTTCAACAACAACATTTTCAAAGACAACATTTTCAACGACAACATTTTCAACTACAACATTTTCAACGACAAAATTTTCAACGACAACGTTTTCAACGACAACATTTTCAACGACACCATTTTCAACGAAAACATATTCAACGACAACATTTTCAACGACAACATTTTCAACGACATTGTTTTCAACAACAACGACAACAACAACAAAAAAAACAACAACAAATACAACAACAACAACAACAAAAACAAGAACAACAACAACAACAACATTTTGAACAACAACAAAATTTTCAACAACAAAAACATTTTTAACAACAACATTTTCAGCAACAACATTTTCAACAACAACATTTTCAACAACAAAATTTACAACAACAGCAACATTTTCATCAACAGCATCATTTTCATCAACAGCAACATTATCATCAAAAGCAACATTTTCATCAACAGCAACATTTTAATCAACACTATTTTCATCTACAGCAACATTTTCATCAACAGCAACATTTTCAACAACATTAACATTTTTAACATCAGCAAAATTTTCCACAAAAGCAACATTTTCATTAACAGCATTATTTTAACCTACAGCAACATTTTCAACATCAGCAACATTTTCATCAACAAGAACATTTTCATCATTAGCAACATATTCATCAACATAAACATTATTAACAACAGGAACATTTTCAACGACAATAATTTCAACGACAACCTTTTCTACGACAACATTTTCAACGACAACATTTTCAACGACAACATTTTCAACGACAACTCTTTCAGCGACAACATTTTCAACGACAACATTCTCAACGACAACATTCTCATCGACAACATTCTCAACGACAACATTCTCAACGACAACATTTTCAATGCCAACATTTTCAACGATTACATTTTCAGAGACAACATTTTCAACGACAAACTTTTCAACGACAATATTTTCAACGACAACATTTTCAACGACAACATTTTCAACGACAACTTTTTTAACAACAACATTTTCAACGACAACATTTTCAACGTAAACATTTTAAACGACAACATTTTCAACGACATCATTTTCAACGACAACATTTTCAACGACAAAATTTTCAACGACAACATTTTCAACGACAACATTTTCAACGACAACATTTTCAACGGCAACATTTTCAACGACAACATTTTCAACGACAACATTTTCAACGAAAACATTTTCAATGACACCATTTTCAACGACAACTATTTTAACGACACATTTTCAACGACAACGTTTTCAACGACAACATTTTCAACGACAAAATTTTCAACGGAAACATATTCAACGACAACATTTTCAACGACAAAATTTTCAACGGAAACATATTCAACGACAACATTTTCAACGACAACATTTTCAGCGTCAAAATTTTAAACGACAACATTTTCAACGACAACATCTCCAACGACAACATTTTCTACGACTACATTTTCAACGACAACATTTTCAACGACAACGTTTTCAACGACAACATTTTCAACGACAACGTTTTCAACCACAACGTTTTCAACGACAACATTTTCAACGACAACATTTTCAACGACAACATTTTCAACGACAACATTTTCAACGATAACATTTTCAACGACAACATTATCAACGACAACATTCTCAACGACAACATTCTCAACGACAACATTCTCAACGACAACATTCTCAACTACAACATTTTTAACGACAACATTTTCAACGACAACATTTTCAACGACAACATTTTCAACGACAACCTTTTCAACGACAACAATTTCAACGTCAAAATTTTCAACGACAACATTTTCAACGACAACATTTTCAACGACAACATTTTCAACGACAACATTTTCAACGACAACATTTTCAACGACAACATTTTCAACGACAACATTTTCAACGACAACATTCTCAACGACTACATTTTAAACAACAACATTTTCAATGACATCAACAACAACATCGACAACAACAGCAACAAAAACAAAAACTAATCAAACAATAACAAAAACAACAACAACAACAACAACAACAAGTAAATCAACAACAACAACAACAACAACAACAACAAAACAACAACAACAACAACATCAAAAACAACATTTTTACACCAACATTTTCAATAACAACATTTTTAACGACAACATTTCCAACGACAACATTTTCAATGACAACATTTTCAACGACAACATTTTTAACGACAACATTTTCAACGACAACGTTTTCAACGACAACATTTTCAACGACAACATTTTCAACGAAAACATATTCAACGACAACATTTTCAACGACAACATTTTCAACGACATTATTTTCAACAACAACAACTACAACAACAAAAACAACAACAACAACAAATACAACAACAACAACAACAACAAACACAACAATAACAACAACAACAACAACAACATTTTGAACAACAACATCATTTTCAACAACAAAAACATTTTTAACAACAACATTTTCAGCAAAAACATTTTCAACAACAACATTTTCAACAACAACTTTTAAAACAACAGCAACATTTTCATCAACAGCAACATTTGTATCAACAGCAACATTATCATCAAAAGCAACATTTTCATCAACAGCAACATTTTCATCAACAGCAACATTTTCATCAACACTATTTTCCTCTACAGCATCATTTTCATCAACAGCAACATTTTCAACAACAGCAACATTATCAACATCAGCAAAATTTTCCACAAAAGCAACATTTTCATTAACAGCATTATTTTAATCTACAGCAACATTTTCATCATGAGCAACATTTTCATCAACAAGAACATTTTCATCATTAGCAACATATTCATCAACATAAACATTATTAAAAACAGGAACATTTTCAACGACAATATTTTCAACGACAATTTTTTCAACGACAACATTTTCAACGGCAATATTTTCAACGACAACATTTTCAACGACAACATTTTCAACGACAACATTTTCAACGACTACATTTTCTACGACTACATTTTCAACGACAACGTTTTCAACGACAACATTTTCAACAACAATATTTTCAACAACAACATTTTCAACAACATAATTTTCAACAACAACATTCTCAGAAACAACATTTTCAACAACAACATTTTCAACAACAACATTTTCAGCAACAACATTTTCAACAACAAAACTTTCAACAACATCAACAGTAACGTTTTCAACAACATCAATAGCAATATTTCAACAACAGCAACATTTTCAACTACAGCAACATTTTCAGCAACGGAAACATTTTCAAAAAAGCAACATTTTCAACTACAGTAACATTTTCAACTAACGCATCATTTTCAACAACCGCAACATTTTCAACAACCGCAGAATTACCAACATTAGCAACATGTTCAACAACAGCAACATTTTCAAAACAGCAACATTGTTAACCACAGAAAAATTTTCTACATCAGCAACATTTTCGACAACAGCAACAATTTCAACAACAGTAATATTTTCAACAACAATATTTTTTTATCATTAGCAACATTTTCAACAAAATCAACATTTTCAAAATTAGAAAATTTTCAACAATAGCAACATGTTCAACAACAGCAACATTTCCAAAACAGCAACATTGTTATCAACAGCAAAATTTTAAACAACTGCAACATTTTAAGCAACAACAACATTTTCGACAACAGCAACAATTTTAACAACAGTAACATTTCCATCAACAGCTTTATTTTTATCAACAGCAACATTTTCAACAAAATAAACATTTTCAAAAACAGCAACATTTTCAACAACAGCATCATTTACAACACTAGCGAAATTTTCAACAATAGCACCATTTTCATCAACAGCAATATTTTCATCATCAGCAAAATTTTCATCAATAGCAACATTTTAAACAACAGCAATATTTTCAACAACAGACATATTTTCATCAACAGAGACATTTTCATCAACAGCAACATTTACATCAACAGCAACACGTTCATCAACAGCAGCATTTTAACAATAGCAACTTTATCTACAACGGCAACTTTTTCAACAACAGCAACATTTTCATCAACAGCAGCATTTTCATTAACAGCAACAATTTCATCAACAGCAACATTTTCAACAACAGACATTTTCAACGACAGGATCACTTTTAACAAGAGCAACATTTTCAACAACAGCAACATTTTCAACAACAGAATCTTTTGCAACTACAGAAGATATTTTCAACCATCGCAACATTTTCTACAACCGACTCATTTTCAACAACCTTAAAATTTTCGAAAACCGCAACATTTTCATCAACAGCAAATTTTCAACAACAGCAGCATTTTCAACAACAGCAACATTTTCAGGAACAGCAACATTTTCAGCAACAGCAAAATTTTCCACGACAGCAACATTTTCCCAACAGCAACATTTTCAACAACAGCAACATTTTCAAAAACAGGATCATTTTCATCAACAGCAACATTTACATCAACAGCAACATTTTCATCAACAGCAACTTTTTCATCAACAGCAACATTATCATCAACAGCAACATTTTCATCAACAGTAACATTTTCATCAACAATATTTTCATCAACAGCAATATTTTAATCCACAGCAACATTTTCATCATCAGCAAAATTTTCATCAACAAGGACATTTTCATCATTAGCAACATATTCATCAACATAAACATTATTAACAACAGGAACATTTTCAAGAACAGCAACATTTTCCGCTACAAAAAAATTTTCATAAAAAGAAACATTTTCAACAACAGCAACATTTTTAACAACAGCAATATTTTCACGAAAACAACATTTTCAAATATAACAACAACAGAAACATTTTCAACAACAACAACAACAACAGCAAAATTTTCAACAACATAAAGAAAAATAGCAACATTTTCAACAACAACAACAACAACAGCAACATTTTCAACAACAACATCAACAGCAACATTTTCAACAACAACAAAAGCAACAGTTTCAACAACAACAACATCAGCAACACATACATTTTTTAGAACAACAACAACAGCAACATTTTTAAAAACAGCAGCATTTTCAGCTAAAGCAACATTTTCAAAAACAGCAACATTTCAACAACAGCAACATTTACAACAACAGCAACATTTTCAACAACAGATCTCTTTTTAACAACAGCAACATTTTCATCAACAGCAACATTTTCAACAACACCAACATTTTCACAACAGCAACATTATCATCAACAGCAACTTTTTCAACAACAGAAATAATTTCAACAACAGCTACATTTTCAACAAAAGCAAAATTTTCATCAACAGCATTATTTTAATCTACAGCAACATTTTCATCATCAGCAACATTTTCATCAACAAGAATATTTTCATCATTAGCAACATATTCATCAACATAAACATTTTCAACAACAGGAACATTTTCAACAACAGAACATTCTCCTCAACAGCATAATTTTCAGCAAAAGAAACATTTTTAACTACAATAACATTTTCAACAACAACGAGGGCAACATTTTCAACAACAACAACAGTGACGTTTTCAACAACATCAACAGCAATATTATCAACAACAGCAACATTTTCAAAAACAGCAATATTTTCAACAAAAGCAACATTTATAACAACAGCAACATTTTCAAGAACAGCAACATTTTCAAATATAGACACATTTTCAACAAGAGCATTATTTCCACAACAGCAACATTTTCAACAACGGCAACATTTTCAACTACAGCAACAATTTCAGCAACGGAAACTCTTTCAAAACAGCAACATTTTTAACTACAGCAACATTTTCAACAAACGCAACAATTTCAACAACCGCAATATTTTCAAGAACCGCAGAATTTCCAACAACAACAACATGTTCAACAACAGCAACATTATCAACAACAGCAACATATTCAAAAACAGCATTATTTTTATCAACACAATATTTTCAACAAAATTAGCAGTTTCAAAAACAGAAAATTTTCAACATTAGCAACATGTTCAACAACAGCCACATTTTCAACATCAGCATCATTGTTAACAACAGCAAAATTTTCAACAACAGCAACATTTTTAGCAACAACAAAATTTTCGAAAACAGCAACAATTTCAACAACAGCAACATTTCCATCAACAGCATTATTTTTAGCAACAGCAACATTTTCAAAAAAATCAACCTTTTCAAAAACAGCAACATTTTTAACAACAGCAACATTTTCAACAACAGCGACATATTCAACAATAGCACCATTTTCATTATCAGCAACATTTTCATCATCAGCAACATTTTCATCAATAGCAACATTTAAAACAACAGGAATATTTTCAACAACAGAAACATTTTCATCAATATAACATTTTCATCAACAGCAATATTTTCATCAACAGCAACATGTTCATCAACAGCAGCATTTTCAACAATAGCAACATTTTCTACAACAGCAACTTTTTCAACAACTGCAACATTTTCATCAACAGAAACATTTTCATCAACAGCAACAATTTCATCAACAGCAACATATTCAACAACAGCAACATTTTCAACGGCAGGAACATTTTTAACAACAACAACATTTTCAACAACAGCAACATTTTCAACAACAAAAACTTTTCCAAATACAGCAGCATTTTCAAATCTCGCAACATTTTCTACAACCGACATATTTTCAAAAACCGCAACATTTTCGAAAACGGCAACATTTTCAACAACAGCAACATTTTCAAAAACAAAAATATTTTCAGTTTAAGCACGATTTTTACAAAAGCAACATTTTCTTCAACAGCAGCATTTTCAACAACAGCAACATTTTCAGGAAAAGCAAAATTTTCAACAACAGCAACAATTTCCACGACAGCAACATTTTCAACAACAGCAACATTTTCAACAACAGCAACATTTTCAAAAACAGGAATTTTTTCAACAACAGCAACTGTTTCAACAACAGCAACATTTTCAACAACAGCAACATTTTCAACAACAACATTATTTTCAAAAACAGCAACATTTTTTACAACAGTAACATTTTCAACAAAAGCAATATTTTCAACAACAGTAACATTTTCAACAAAGGCAACATTTTCATCAACATCAACATTATCATCATGAGCAAAATTTTCTTCAACAGCAACATTTTTATGAACAGCAACATTTACATCAATAGCATCATTTTCATCACAAGTAACTTTTTCATAAACAGCAATATTTTCATCAACAGCAAAATTTTAATCAACTACAACATTTTTATCAACAGCAGCATTTTCAACAACAGCAACATTTTCAACAACAGCAAAAGCAACATCATGAAAAACCGCAATATTTTCAATAACAGAACCAATTCTAACAACAGCAACATTTTCAACAATAGTCATATTTTCAACAACAGCAACATTTTTAACAACATTAACATTTTCACTAACAGAAACATTATTAACAACAGCAACATTTTCATCCACAGCAACCTTTTTCATCATCAGGAAATTTTTCATCGGCAGAAACATTTTCATTAAAAGCAATATTTTCATCAACAGCAACATTTTAATCAACAGCAACATATTCATCAACAGCAACAATTTCATCAACAGCAACATTTTCATCAACAGCAAAATTTCAACAACATTAACATTTTCATCAACAGCAACATTTTCAACAACAGACACAATTTCAACAACAGAACCATTTTCAACATCAGCAACATTTTCAACAACAGCAACATTTTCAACAATAGCCATATATTCAACAACAGCAACATTTTCAACAACATTAACATTTTCACTAACAGCAAAATTTTCAACAACAGCAACATTTTCATCAACAGCAACATTTTCATCAACAAAAACATTATAATCAACAGCAACATTTTCATTTATATCAAATTTTTCATAAAAAACAACATTTTAATCAACAGCAACATTTTCTTCAACAGCAACATTTTCATGAACATTAACATTTTCATCAACAGCAAAATTTTCAACAACATTAACATTTTGTTCAACAGCAACATTTACAATAAAAGAAACATTTTCATCATCAGCAGCATTTTATGGAACAGCAACATTTTCATCAACAGCAACATTTTCATCAACAGCAACATTTTCATTAACAGCAAATTTTTCATCAAAAGCAACATTTTTATCCACCGCAAAATTTTTAACATCAGCAACATTTTCAACAACAGCAACATTTTCAGCAACAGCAACATTTTCAACAACAGCAAATTTTCAACAACATCAACATTTTCAACAACAACATTTTACACATTAGCAACATTTTTGCAACAGCAACATTTTCAACAACAGAATTTTTTCAACAACAGCAACATTTTCAACAACAGCAACATTTTCAACGACAGCAACATTTTCATCAACGGAAGTTTTTTCATCAAACACAACATTTTCATACACAGTAATTTTCAACAACAGCAACATTTTCAAAAACAGTAACATATTCAACAACCGCAACATTTTCATCACACACAACATTTTCAAGAACAGCAACATTTTTAACAACAACAACAGCAACGTTTACAACACCAACTACAGCACCGGTTTCTTTTACAACAACATTTTCATTAACAGCAACATTTTCAACAGCATCAACATTTTCAACCAGAGCAACATTATCAAAAACATTAATATTTTCATCAACAATAACATTTTAAATAACAGCAACACTTTCATCAACAGCAACATTTTCATCAACAGCAACATTTTCATCCACAGAAACATTTTCATCAACAGCAACATTTTCATCCACAGCAATATTTTCAACAAAATCACATTTTCAACAACAGTAACATTTTTAACAACAGCAATATATTCAACAACAGCAACATTTTCTACAACAGCAACATTTTCAACAACTGCAACGTTTTTAACTAGTGCGACATTTTCAACAACAGCAACATTTTCAACAATAGCAAAATTTTCAACAACAGCAACATTTTCAACAACAGCAACATATTCAAAAACAGCAAGATTTTCTGCAACAGCAAGCTTTTTAACAACAGCAACAATTTTAACAGCATCAACATTATCAAAAACTACATTTTCAACATCAGCAACTTTTTCAACAACATCAACATTTTCAACAACATACACATTTTCTACAAAAGCAATATTTGCAACAACAGCAACATTTTCAAAAACAGCCACATTTTAAACAACAGAAATATTTTCAACAACAGCAACATTTTCTACAACATTAACATTTTCATCAACAGTACCAATTTCAACAACATCAATATTTTTATCAACAGCAAAATTTTTATCAGCAGCAACATTTTCATCAACAGCAACATTTTCATCATTAGCAAAATTTTAATCAACCACTACATTTTTATCAATAGCAGCATTTTAAACAACAGCATTATTTTTAACATCAGCAAATTTTCAACAACAGCAAAAGCAACATCTTCAAAAACAGCAACAGACATATTTTTAACAATAACAACAGCAACATTTTCAACAACAGCAACATTTTCAACAACATTAATATTTTCATCAACAATAACAATTTCAACAACAGCAACATTTTCAACTTGAGCAACATTTTCAACAACAGCAACATTTTCAACAACAGCAACATTTTCAACAACAGCAACATTTTTAACAGCAGCAACATTTTCAACAACAGCAACCTTTACATCAAGAGACACATTTTCATCAACAGCATCATTTTCATCAACGTCAATATTTACATCAACATCAACATTTTCAACAACAGCAAAATTATCAACAACATTAATATTTTCATCAACAATAACATTTTCAACATCAGCAACACTTTCATCAACAGCAACATTTTCATCAACAGCAACATTTTCATCCACAGAAACATTTTCATCAACAGCAACATTTTCATCCACAGCAAAATTTTCAACAACAGCAAAATTTTCACCAACAGCAACATTTTCAACAACATCACATTTTCAACAACAGCAACATTTTCAACAACAGCAACATTTTCTACCACAGCAACATTTTCAACAACATTAATATTTTCATCAACAGTAACAATTTCAACAACAGCAACATTTTCAAGTAGAGCAATATTTTCAACTAGAGCAACATTATCAACAATAGCAAAATTTTCAACAACAGCAACATTCTCAACAACAGCAACATATTAATCCACAGCAACATATTAATCCACAGCAACATTTTCAGCAACAGCAACATTTTCAACAACAGCAAAAGCAACATCTTCAAAAACAGCAGCAGAAATATTTTTAACAACAACAACAGCAACATTTTCAATATCAGCAACATTTCCCAGCTAGCACACGGGAGACTGTCTCCCCCGAATCCTTAGAGACTCTCCACAGAGACCGTCTCCCGGAAGCGGTAAGCGTCACCGGAGACAACAAGGAGACGGCCGGACGATACGAATACGAACCCATGACGAAATGTTAGCACTACTCAAGAGACGGTCTCCGATTTCCGATTGATGCGCCATCAAGCGATAACCACGCGAACTACGTCGGACACATCAACCGTGCGACGGTGTCGCCATTTGTTGTCATTTATCAGCACTACGAGCAGCGAGCTACAGCCGACCGCTACTTCACTATTCTAAATCAGGATACACTTATAAAATACGCCACTTATAAATCCGTGGCGTATGCGAATTGACATTAAAGCATATTACTTACGAACATGATGTTAATGGACTGCTAGCAACAGCGATGACAACACACAAACAGAAATCTCGGTGACAGAAACGTAGGAAATATCAAAGAAAATCAGGCGTTTTCAATTATTGGTTTATTTACAAAAAGTATTGGAACAAGCCACATTGAATGTCAGAGAAACTTCAAAGATGAACTCCTATTACATAGAAACGGCTTTTCACAAGGCCACTGGGCATCAAGGGACTGAAGCAACACCTGAAAAGAAAAAGCAGAATACTCGCATTAAGAAAATGCTATGAAAATAGCATCTTCATCCTCACAGCAATATCCCAAGAATGTCACCATGCCATATGTTAAACCCACACTTAAGAAAAAACAATACACGAGGGATTTCCATTGTTCCATATCTTAAATGAAACATCAACAGAAAAACACCAGGCATCTCTGCAAGGGATTAAGTGCACAACCTTCTCATTCTATTGCAAAATTGCATGTCTGCTTCACTACATTGTGGAGTTTCATCATGGCTGTGAACCTTGCTCACCATCAGAAGATATTAACATGTTCCATCACAAGGTAATGAGAACAAATTGCCGGAAAATGAAGAAATTAAAAAAATTGTAATCACTCAAAATATTGACGAAGAATTTACTAGCAGAGAACTTGGCAAGTTTCACATAATCACCCAACAACAGATAAGTATGGGAACAACTGCCAAAGAATCCATCGATAATAGTTCCTCTATTAGATTAACATGCCCAAAACGGTACCGCTACTGCATGAGGAATGCAGATATGTGGTCAAACGGGTGTGGAAATGCGCCATTTATGTGTCACCTACTAAAAAAATTAAGAAATTTCTATTACTCCATTAAACTGCATCAAATATAAAAATGACAAGAAAAAAAGGATTGAGATAGACAATCAGGTACATTTACCAAAACTAATTAAATATCAACCAAATATGAGAGGATAATGAGTAAAATACAACCAAAGATTACGTATAAAGCTGTGCCTCCTAAGATTCTTCACTCAAAATGGTATAATAGGCAGATTGTTGCTGCAGAATAATCCTTATTGTGAATGTCTCCCACCAGCAAAAGATACCAAACAGGATACATCACTCCGACACCGAAAACTCTGCCTATTAATAAAGAAAAATATCTGTTACTACAGAACTAAGCTACACAATAACCAAGCAAGATAATGACAACTAAGAGCCTACGGAGTTCTAAACCATCATCTCATGTAAACACACAAAAAACAGCAACATTAAAAAATAAGTAAGCTGTATAAATACCACTTTCCACTCCCTATGTTTAAGTCATCCAATTCTCAGCTACGATACCAGAGGAAAATCATCCTCACAGAGAATTTTGGCCACCAGAATCAGAAGAACGATTATCCAATCGTGAGGTCCTTGCTTCACCACCTATTAATGAAGATGTAAAAAATTTCTGTTAGTCCATACATATAAACTGTAAGGGTGGATATTGATAAATCACAAGAAGCACTCACCAAGATTGAAAACCACTACTATTAACAGGAACATCCACTGAGATGCCAATCAGCCAGTTCCACTTTCCATAGATATGTATGATACCAAGTCAGAAGAGAATCACCCTGGAGTAATTGTTGCCCACCAGAATCAGAAGAACGATGATCCAATCGTCAGGTCATTGCTTCACCACCTATTAATGAAGATGTAAAAAATTCCATTACTCCAAACATATAAACAATAAGGGTGGATAAAAAGAAATCAAAAGAAGCACTCACCAAGATTGAAAACCACCACTATTAACAGGAACATCCACTGAGATGCCAATCAACCAGTTCCACTTTCCATATTTATTTATGATACCAAGTCAGAAGAGAGACGCCTTGCAATATTAACAAATGATTAGTATTTCCCCAACTGCACTGATTTATCGGTACAATAATTTACAACCCAATCATAGTTAAATGCTACTCATTGCAGGATCACATGAGTACTGCGTCTTAACCGATTAATCTGATTTGAACATTTGATTGAATTGAACGACCTTAGTTTGGTCGCCATCTCCTTAGCATTATGAATGATCAAAGTATTAACATTTCTCGCGCACTTATAAGTAGATATTGGCGCTATGTCAAACTACTAAATCAACTGACTACGTTAACATCGACAATAAACTGATAATAACGATATTAACGTAAAGTATGTGAAAATCATTTCGCGCACCCTATTTGTGCATAAACAGTGATAAATGAGCTGCCCTTATGATTCATCCCTGAAGATGAGTGCCGAGACGGTGAAACGTTGGCCGATATAAAAACATTAACCCGGAGGGAATCCCGAGAAAAGTTTACCCACAGTGATAAATGAGCTTTTTATGAGGTAAATCAACAATCAAGGGGATAGTGAGCCTATATGTCACTAAATTTTCAGCATTTTTTCGAATACTTTCCCCAAATTCAAGGTAAATAACGCAGAAGACGAAATTCGAGTGCAAGAATGGGAATTTATTTTTCTTTCCAATGTTATATGCTCCAACTATGTGCAACCATTATCACTAATTTAAATATGCAAAAGAAAAGGTTGCAGTCGTTCATAACGAACTTTACCTGTCCTTCTTACGGAAAATATTCAGGGCCCATTCCAAGGCCACATGGGCCCTACCTCATAATATTCTCACCTTTTAAACCTTCCCTGAACTTTCACTCACCAACATTTTAAAATCAAAATGAGCCAAATCGGTTCTCGAGCATTAGCGAGACTAAAGGACATCAATTCATTACTATAATCTATATCAGTGCACCTCGTGTCACACAACATGGCGGCTAGCCGAATATTAAACATATCAACTTTCATTAATTTTAATGTCTCAAAATAAATCTGCTGTTTACATTAATTTTCCTTATTATCGGGAATTCAACAAAACTTAATAATAGTCCACAGAGTAAATAATGGCGTCGGAAGGATAACGCCCATGCTTCGTGAATATTTTCGACCCGCACGAGGCGATTTGGAATCAACACTAAGGTAGGTACATTAGATAACGAATATTATCCTTAATGAGGTTAATGAGTAACACATGAAAATACATGTAAAAGGCAACCATAAGCGAATCGAATACACTACCGAATAAATGACAAAATCTAAGTCCTTTGGGACACGTGAAGACAATATGATAATGCCATAAAAATTAGCAAGGATACAAATTAATCAGTACTTACCTCAAACCGGTGAAAATGGACGCAGTTGAAAAAGCGATTGCAAGAACCGGCAGGCTCCAACAATGAGGATAAACACGTGCGGTGATCGTAACTTCGAAGGCAGGACCTCTCAGATTCGAGTTATGGAGCAAAGTGAAAGAGACGAAGCGGATGTTGCAAGGGAAAGGAAGGGCTCTTTTCCGGTATCGGCGTAGTCAGTGATATAATTATACTAATTAATGTCTAATTCGTGTTATACTACGACGAATTACCAATATAAAATTAGAAAATAATTAAATATACTGCCATGATCACTCGGTATCCGCATAATGCCTCTTGAAGATAATGTAATTTCGGAAAGGCGAAGTGTTGACCTCGGAAAGAAGCGGAAGTGGGTGGGGGTGAACACTCGAAAATTGACGAACCAAGGGAGAAGGGGGAGAGGGCGGCCATCTCCTCGGGGTCTCTTACCTGTCGTCAAGAGACAGTCTCCCGTGTGCTTGTAGGGTTTCAACAACATTAATTTTTTCATCAAAACTAACATTTTCATCAACAGGAACATTTTCATTAACAGCACCATTTTTATCAACAGCAACATTTTCATCAACAGCAACATTTTCATGAACAGCAATATTTCATCAAAAACAATATTTTCAACAACAGCAACATTTTTAACAACAGCAACCTTTTCATCAAGAGCATCATTTTCATCAACAGCATCATTTTCATCAACACCAACATTTTCATCAACAGCAACATTTCCAACAACAGCAACATTTTCAATAACAGCAACATTTTCAACAACAGCAACATTTTTAACAACCGCAACTGTTTCATTAATAGCGACATTTTCAACAACAGCAACATTTTCAACAGTAGCAACATTTTCAACAACAAAATTGTTTTCAACAACAGCAACATTTTACACATCAATCTTTTCAACAAAAGACAAATTTTCTAAAACAGCAACATTTTCAAAAACAGTAACATTTTTTACAACAGCAACATTTTCAACAAAAGTTATATTTTCAACAACAGTAAAATTTTCAACAACAGCAACATTTTCATCATCATCAACATTTTCATCAACATCAACATTTTCATCAACAGCAAAATTTTCTTCAACAGCAACATTTTCATGAAGAGCAACATTTTCATCAACAGCATCATTTTCATCAAAAGTGACTTTTTCATAAACAGCAATATTTTCATCAACAGCAACATTTTCATCAACAGCGATTTTTTAAACAACAGCAACATTTTCATCAACAGCAACATTTTGAACAACAGCAACATTTTAAACTTGAGCAACGTTTTCAAAAAGAGCAACATTTTCAACAACAGCAATATTTTCAATAACACAAACATTTTCAACAACAACAACATTTTCATCAACAGCAACATTTTCATCAACAGCAAATTTTTCATCAACAGCAATATTTTTGTAAACCGCAACATTTTCAACATCAGATACATTTTCAACAACAGCAACATTTTAACCAATAGCAACATTTTCAACAACAGCAAATTTTCAACAACAGCAACATTTTCAACAAGAGCAACATTTTCAAAATTAGCAACATTTTCAACAACAACAACATTTGACACATTAGCAACATTTTCATAAACAGGCACATTTTCAACAACAGAATTTTTTTAACAACAGCAAAATTTTCAACAACAGCAACAATTTCAACAACAGCATTATTTTCAACAAGACAACCATTTTCAACAAAACAAAAATTTTCAACAACAGCAACATTTTCAGCAATAGCCATATTTTTAACAACAGCAACATTTTAAACAACATTTACATTTTCATCGACAAAAACATTTTCAGCAACAGCAAAATTTTCATTAACAGCAACATTTTCATCAACAGCAACATTTTCATCGACAGTAAAATTTTCATCAATAGCAATATTTTAAACAACTGAAACATTTTAATCAACAGCAACATTTTCATCAACAGCAACATTTCAATCAACAGCAACATTTTTATCAACAGAAAAATTTTCTACAACATTAACATTTTCTTCAACAGCAACATTTTCAACAAAAGCAACATTTTCATCAGCAGCAAAATTTTCATTTACAGCAACATTTTCACCAACAGCAATATTTTCATCAACAGCAACATTTTCAACGACAGCAACATTTTCATCAACAGCAACATTTTCATCATCAGCAACATTTTCTGCAACAGCAACATTTTCATCAGCAGCAACATTTTCATCAACAGCAACATTTTAATCAACAGCAAATTTTCTATCAACAGCAACATTTTTATCCACCGCAACAATTCAACATCAGCAACATTTTCAAAAACCGCAACATTTTAACAACAGCTACATTTTCAACAACAGCAAATTTTTAACAACAGCAGCATTTTCAACAAGAGCAACATTTTCATTAACAGCAACATTTTCCACAACAACAACATTTTACACATAAGCAACATTTTCAACAACAGCAACATTTTCAACAACAAAATTTTTTCAACAACAGCAACATTTTAGACCACAGCAACAATTACATCAACAGCAATTTTTCAACAACAGCAACATTTTCAACGACAACAACATTTTCATCATCAGCAACATTTTCTGCAACAGCAACATTTTCATCAGCAGCAACATTTTCATCAAAGGCAACATTATAATCAACAGCAAATTTTCTATCAACAGTACATTTTTATCCACCGCAACATTTTCAACATCAGCAACATTTTCAACAAAAGCAACATTTTTAACAACAGCAACCTTTTCATCAAGAGCGTCATTTTCATTAACAGCATCATTTTCATCAACGGCAACCTTTTCCTCAACAGCAACATTTCCAACAACAGCAACATTTTCAATAACAGCAACATTTTAACAACAGCAACATTTTTAACAACCGCAACTGTTTCATAAACAGCGACATTTTCAACAACAAAAACATTTTCAACAGTAGCAACATTTTCTACAACAAAATTATTTTCAACAACAGCAACATTTTCAACATCAAAATTTTCATCAAAAGACACATTTTCTACAACAGCAACATTTTCAAAAACAGTAACATTTTTTACAACAGCAACATTTTCAAGAAAAGCAATATTTTCAACAACAGTAAAATTTTCAACAACAGCAACATTTTAATCAACATCAACATTTTCATCAACAGCAAAATTTTCTTCAAAAGCAACATTTTCATGAACAGCAACATTTTCATCAACAGCATCATTTTCATCAAAAGTGACTTTTTCATAAACAGCAATATTTTCATCAACAGCAACAGTTTCATCAACAGCAACATTTTCAACAACAGCAACATTTTCATCAACAGGAACATTTAGAACAACAGCAATATTTTCAACTTAATAACGTTTTCAAAAAGAGCAACATTTTCAACAACAGCAATATTTTCAATAACAGAAACATTTTTAACAACAACAACATTTTCATCAACAGCAACATTTTCATCAACAGCAACATTCTCAACAAGAGCAACATTTTCAAAATTAGCAACATTTTCAACAACAACAACATTTGACACATTAGCAACATTTTCATCAACAGCAACATTTTCAACAACAGAATTTTTTTAACAACAGCAAAATTTTCAACAACAGCAACAATTTCAACAACAGCATTATTTTCAACAAGACAACCATTTTCAACAAAACAAAAATTTTCAACAACAGCAACATTTTCAGCAATAGCCATATTTTTAACAACAGCAACATTTTAAACAACATTTACATTTTCATCGACAAAAACATTTTCATCAACAGCAAATTTTTCTTCAACAGCAATATTTTTGTCAACCGCAACATTTTCAACATCAGATACATTTTCAACGACAGCAATATTTTCACCAATAGCAACATTTTCAACAACAGCAATTTTTCAACAACAGCAACATTTTCAACAAGAGCAACATTTTAAAAATTAGCAACATTTTCAACAACAACAACATTTGATACATTAGCAACATTTTCATCAACAGCAACATTTTCAACAACAGAATTTTTTTAACAAAAGCAAAATTTTCAACAACAGCAACAATTTCAACAACAGCATTATTTTCAACAAGACAACCATTTTCAAAAAAACAAAAATGTTCAACAACAGCAACATTTTCAGCAATAGCCATATTTTTAACAACAGCAACATTTTAAACAACATTTACATTTTCATCGACAGAAACATTTTCAACAACAGCAACATTTTCATTAACAGCAAAATTTTCATCAACAGCAACATTTTCATCAACAGAACATTTTCATCAACAGCAACATTTCCAACAACAGCAACATTTTCAATAACAGCAACATTTTCAACAACAGCAACATTTTTAACAACCGCAACTGTTTCATTAACAGCGACTTTTTCAACAACAGCAATATTTTCAACAGTAGCAAAATCTTCAACAACAAAATTATTTTCAACAACAGCAACATTTTCAACATCAACGTTTTCAACATAAGACAAATTATCTACAACAGCAACATTTTCAAAAACAGTAACATTTTTTACAACAGCAACATTTTCAACAAAAGCAATATTTTCAACAACAGTAAAATTTTCAACAACAGCAACATTTTCATCATTATCAACATTTTCATCAACAGCAAAATTTTCTTCAACAGCAATATTTTCATTAACAGCAACATTTTCATCAACAGCATCATTTTCATCAAAAGTGACTTTTTCATAAACAGCAATATTTTCATCAACAGCAACATTTTCAACAACAGCAATTTTCATCAACAGCAACATTTTGAACAACAGCAACATATTCAACTTGAGCAACGTTTTCAAAATTTGCAACATTTTCAACAACAATAACATTTGACACATTAGCAACATTTTCAAAAACAGAATTTTTTTAACAACAGCAACATTTTCAACAACAGCAACAATTTCAACAACAGCAAAATTTTTAACAAGAGAATCTTTTTCAATAAAACAAACATTTTCAACAACAGCAATATTTTCAGCAATAGTCATATTTTTAACATCAGCAACATTTTAAGCAACATTTACATTTTCATCAACAGAAACATTTTCAACAACAGCAAAATTTACATCAACAGCAACATTTTCATCAACAGCAACATTTTCATCAACAGCAACATTTTCATCAAAAGCAATATTTTGATCAACTGAAACATTTTAATCAACAGCAACATTTTCAGCATCAACATTTTCATAAAAAGACACATTTCCTACAACAGCAACATTTTCAAAAACAGTAACATTTTTTACAACAGCAACATTTTCAACAAAAGCAATATTTTCAAACACGGTAAAATTTTCAACAACTGCAACATTTTCATCAATATCAACAATTTCACCAACAGCAAAATTTTCTTCAACAGCAATATTTTCATTAACAGCAACATTTTCATCAACAGTATCATTTTCATCAAAAGTGAGTTATTCATAAACAGCAATATTTTCATTAACAGCAACATTTTCAACAACAGCAACATTTTCATCAACAGCAACATTTTGAACAACAGCAACTTTTTCAACTTGAGCAACGTTTTCAAAAAGAGCAACATTTTCAACATCAGCAATATGTTCAATAACAGAAACATTATCAACAACAACAACATTTTCATCAACAGCAACATTTTCATCAAAAGCAAATTTTTCATCAACAGCAATATTTTTGTCAACCGCAACATTTTCAACATAAGATACATTTTCTACAACAGCAACATTTTCAGCAATAGCAACATTTTCAACAACAGCAAATTTTCAACAACAGCAACATTTTCAACAAGAGAAACATTTTCAAAATTAGCAACATTTTCAACAACAACAACATTTGACACATAAGACACATTTTCATCAACAGCAAAATTTTCAACAACAGAATTTTTTTAACAACAGCAACATTTTCAGCAACATAGTTTTTTCAACAAAAGCAACATTTTCAACCACAGCAACAATTTCAACAACAGCAATTTTTCAACAGCAGCAACATTTTCAACGACAAAAACATTTTCATCAACAGCAGATTTTTCATCAACAGCAATATTTTTATCCACCGCAACATTTTCAACATCAGCAACATTTTCAACAACAGAAACATTTTCGGCAACAGCTACATTTTCAACAACAGCAAATTTTTAACAACAGCAGCATTTTAAACAAGAGCAACTTTTTCATTAACAGCAACATTTTCCACAACATCAACATTTTACACATTAGCAACATTTTCAACAACAGCAACATTTTCAACAACAAAATTTTTTCAACAACAGCAACATTTTCAACCACAGCAACAATTTCAACAACAGCAATTTTTCAACAACAGCAACATTTTCAACAACAGCAACATTATCAACAACAGCAACATTTTCAACAGCAGCATTATTTTCAACAACAGTAACATTTTCAACGACAGTAACATTTTCATCATCAGCAACATTTTCTGCAACAGCAATATTTTCATCAGCAGCAACATTTTCATCAACAGCAACATTTTAATCAACAGCAAATTTTCCATCAACAGCAACATTTTTATCCACCGCAACATTTTCAACATCAGCAACATTTAAAACAACAGCAACATTTTAAGCAACAGCTACATTTTCAAAAACAGCAAATTTTTAACAACACTAGCATTTTCAACAAGAGCAAAATTTTCATTAACAGCAACATTTTCCACAACAACAACATTTTACACATTAGCAACATTTTCAACAACAGCAACATTTTCAACAACAAAATTTTTTCAACAACAGCAACATTTTCAACCACAGCAACAATTTCAACAACAGCAATTTTTCAACAACAGCAACATTTTTAACAACAGCAACATTTTCAACAGCAGCATTATTTACAACAACAACAACCTTTTCAACAACAGCAACATTTTCAACATCCACATTTTCAACAACAAACACATTATCTAAAACAGCAACATTTTCATCAACAGCAACATTTTTATCAACAGAGCAGTTTTCTACAACATTAACATTTTCTTCAACAGCAACATTTTCAGCATAAGCAACATTTTCATCAACAGCAAATTTTTCATTTACAGCAACAATTTCACCAACAGCAATATTTTCATCAACAGCAACTTTTTCAACGACAGCAACATTTTTATCATCAGCAACATTTTCTGCAACAGCAACATTTTCATCAGCAGAAACATTTTTATCAACAGCAACATTTTAACAACAGCAAATTTTCCATCAACAGCAACATTTTTATCCACCGCAACATTTTCAACATCAGCAACATTTTCAACAACAGCAACATTTTCAGCAACAGCTACATTTTCAACTACAGCAAATTTTTAACAACAGCAGCATTTTCAACAAGAGCAACATTTACATTAACAGCAACATTTTCCACAACAACAACATTTAACACATTAGCAACATTTTCAACAACAGTAACATTTTCAACAACAGCAACATTTTCAACAGCAGCATTATTTTCAACAACAACAACCTTTTCAACTACAGCAACATTTTCAACATCCACATTTTCAACAACAGACACAATATCTAATACAGCAACATTTTCAACAGCAGCAACATTTTAAACAGTAACATTTCCTCAACAGCAACATTTTTGACAACAGCAACAATCTCAACAACATCAACATTTTCAAAAGCATTTCCATCAACAGCAGAATTTTCAACGACAGCAACATTTTCATCAACAGCAACATTTTCATCAACAACAACATTTTCTACATAGTAATTTTCAACAACAGCAACATTTCCAACAACAGGAACATATTCAACAACCGCAACATTTTCAACAAACGCAACATTTTCATCAACAGCAACGTTTTAAACAACAGCAACATTTTCATCAACAAAATTTTTTCAACAAAAGCTACATTTTCAACAAGAGCAACAATTTCAACAACAGCAACATTTTCAACAACAGCAACATTTTCAAAAACAGCAACATTTTCAACAACAGCAATATTTTCAACAGCAGTATTATTTTCATTAACAGCAATCTTTTCAACAACAGCAACATTTTCAATAATACCAACATTTTCAACAGCATTTTCATCAACAGCAACATTTTCAACGACGGCAACATTTTCATCAACAGCAAACTTTTTAATCATCAGCAACATTTTCTGCAACATCAACATTTTCATCAGCAGCAACATTTCCATCAACAGCAATATTTTTATCCACCGCAACATTTTCAACATCAGCAACATTTTCAACAACAGCAACATTTTCAGCAACAGCTTCATTTTCAACAACAGCAAATTTTTAACAATAGCAGCATTTTCAACAAGAGCAACATTTTCATTAACAGCAACATTTTAATCATCAGCATCATTTTCATCAACAGCAACATTTATATCAACAGCAACATTTTCATCAACAGCAACATTTTCAACAACAGAATTTTTTTAACAGCAGCAACATTTTTAGCAACAGACACAATTTCAACAACAGAACATTTTCAACAAGAGAACCATTTTCAACAAAAGAAACATTTTATTCAACAGTAAAATTTTCTATAACATTAACATTTTCTTCAACAGCAACATTTTCAACAAAAGCAACATTTTCATCAACAGCAACATTTTCATTTACAGCAACATTTTCACCAACAGCAATATTTTCATCAACAGCAACATTTTCAACGACAGCAACATTTTTATCAACAGCAACGTTTTCATCATCAGCAACATTTTCTGCAACAGCAACATTTTCATCATCAGCAACATTTTCATCAACAGCAACATTTTAATCAACAGCAAATTTCCATCAACAGCAACATTTTTATCCACCGCAACATTATTAACATCAGCAACATTTTAAACAACAGCAACGTTTTCAGCAACAGCTTCATTTTCAACAACAGCAAAATTTTAACAACAGCAGCATTTTCAACAAGAGCAACTTTTCCACTAACAGCAATATTTTCCAAAACAACAACATTTTACACATTAGCAATATTTTCAACAACAGCAACATTTTCAACAATAAAAATTTTTCAATTACAGCAACATTTTCAACCACAGCAACAATTTCAACAACAGCAATTTTTCAACAACAGCAACATTTTCAACAACAGCAACATTTTCAATATTAGCATTATTTTCAACAACAACAACCTTTTCAACTAGAGCAAAATTTTCAACATCAACATTTTTAACAACAGACACATTATCTAAAACAGCAACATTTTCAACAACAGCAACATTTTCAACAGTAACATTTCCTCAACAGCAACATTTTTGACAACAGCAACAATCTCAACTACACCAACATTTTCAACAGCTTTTCATCAACAGCAACATTCACAACGACTGCAACATTTTTATAAACTGCAACATTTTCATCAACAGCAAAATTTTCTACATAGTAATTTTCAACAACAGCAACATTTCCAACAACAGGAACATTTTCAACAACCGCATCGTTTTCAACAAACGCAACATATTCATCAACAGCAACATTTTAAACAACAGCAACATTTTCAACAACAAAATTTTTAGTCAACAACAGCTACATTTTCAACAACAACAACAATTTCAACATCAGCAACATTTTCAAAAACAGCAACATTTTCAACAACAGCAATATTTTCAACAGCAGTATTATTTTCAACAACAGCAACCTTTTCAACAAAAGCAACATTTTCAACATCAATATTTTTAACAACAGACACATTATCTAAAACAGCAACATTTTTTACAAAGGCAAAATTTTCAACCACAGCGACATTTTTGACAGCAGCAACAATTTCAACAACAGCAACATTTTCAACAACAGCAACATTTTAACAATACCAACATTTTCAACAGCATTTCATCAACAGGAACATTTTCAACGAAAGCAACATTTTCATCAACAGCAACATTTTTATCATCAGCAACATTTTCTTTAACAGCAACATTTTCATCAGCAGCAACATTTTCATCAACAGCAACATTTTAATCAACAGCAAATTTTCCATCAACAGTAACATTTATATCCACCGCAACATTTTCAACATCGTCAACATTTTCAACAACAGCAACATTTTCAGCAACACCTACATTTTCAACAACAACAAATTTTTTACAACAGCAGCATTTTCAACAAGAACAACATTTTCATTAAATGCAACATTTTCATCAACCACAGCAACATTTTCATCAACAGCAATATTTATATCAACAGCAACATTTTCATCAACAGCAACATTTTCAACAACAGAATTTTTTTAACAACAGTACCATTTTCAACAAAAGACACAATTTCAACAACAGCAACATTTTCAACAAGAGAACCATTTTCAACAAAGGAAACATTTTCAACAACAGCAACATTTTCAGCAATTGCCATATTTTTAACAACAGCAACATTTTCAACAATATTTACATTTTCATCAACAGAAACATTTTCAACAACAGCAACATATTCATTAACAGCAAAATTTTCATCAACAGCAACATTTTCATCAACAGCAACATTTTCATCAAAAGCAATATTTTTTTCAACAGAAACATTTTAATCAACAGCAACATTTTCATCAACAGCAACATTTTCAACAACAGCAACATTTTTAACAGCCGCAACTGTTTCATTAACAGCGACATTTTCAACAATAGCATTATTTTCAACAGTAGCAACATTTTCAACAACAAAATTATTTTCAACAACAGCAACATTTTCAACATCAACATTTTCAACAAAAGACACATTTTCTACAACAGCAACATGTTCAAAAACAGTAACATTTTTTACAAAAGCAACATATTCAACAAAAGCCACATTTTCAACAACAGCAACATTTTCATCAACATTAACATTTTCATCAACAGCAAAATTTTCTTCAACAGCAACATTTTCATGAACAGCAACATTTTCATCAACAGCATCATTTTCATCAAAAGTGACTTTTACATAAACAGCAATATTTTCATCAACAGCAACATTTTCATCAACAGCAACATTTTCAACAACAGCAACATTTTCATCAACAGCAACATTTTGAACAACAGCAACATTTTCAACTTGAGCAACGTTTCAAAATGAGCAACATTTTCAACAACAGCAATATTTTCATTAACAGAAACATTTTCAACAACAACAACTTTTTCATCAACAGCAACATTTTCAACAATAAAAATTTTTCAACAACATCAATATTTTCAACACAAGCAACATTTTCAACAACAGTAATATTTTCATCAACATCAACATTTTATTCAACAGCAAAATTTTCTTCAACAGCAACCTTTTCATGAACAGCAACATTTTCATCAACAGCATCATTTTCATCAAAATTGACTTTTTTATAAACAGCAATATTTTCACCAACTGCAACATTTTCATCAACAGCAACATTTTCAACAACAGCAACATTTTCATCAACAGCAACATTTTTAACAACAGCAATATTTTCAACTTGAGCAACGTTTTCAAAAAGAGCAACATTTTCAACAACAGCAATATTTTCAATAACAGAAACATTTACAACAACAACAACATTTTCATCAACAGAAACATTTTCAACAATAAAAATTTTTCAACAACAGCAACATTTTCAACCACAGCAACAATTTCAACAACAGCAATTTTTCAACAACAGCAACATTTTCAACAACAGACCATTTTCAACAACAGCAACATTTTCAACAGTAGCATTATTTTCAACAACAACAACATTTTTAAACAACAGCAACATTTTCAACATCCACATTTTTAACAACAGACACATTATCTAAAACAGCAACATTTTCAACAACAGCAACATTTTCAGCAGTAACATTTCCTCAACAGCAACATTTTTGACAACAGCAACAATCTCAAACACACCAACATTTTCAACAGCATTTTCAATAACAGCAACATTTTCAACGACAGCAACATTTACATCAACAGCAACATTTTCATCATAAGCAACATTTTCTGCAACAGCAACATTTTCATCAGCAGCAACATTTCCATCAAAAGCAACATTTTTATCCACCGCAAAATTTTCAACATCAGCAACATTTTCAACAACAGCAACATTTTCAGCAACAGCTATATTTTGCACAACAGCAAATTTTTAACAAAAGCAGCATTTTCAACAAGAGCAACATTTTCATTAACAGCAACATTTTCATCATCAGCAACATTTTCATCAACAGCAACATTTATATCAACAGCAACATTTTCGTCAACAGCAACATTTTCAACAACACAATTTTTTTAACAACAGCAACATTTTTAGCAACAGACACAATTTCAACAACAGCAACATTTTCTACAAGAGAACCATTTTCAACAAATGAAACATTTTTATCAACAGAAAAATTTTCTACAACATTAACATTTTCTTCAACAGTAACATTTTCAACAAAAGCAACATTTTCATCAACAGCAACATTTTCATTTACAGCAACATTTTCTCCAACAGCAATATTTTCATCAACAGCAACATTTTCAACGAAAGCAACATTTTTATCAACAGCAACATATTCATCATCAGCAACATTTTCTGCAACAGCAACATTTTCATCAGCAGCAACATTTTCATAAACAGCAACATTTTTAACAACCGCAACTTTTTCATTAACAGCGACATTTTCAACAACAGCAAATTTTTAACAACAGCAGCATTTTCAACAAGAGCAACTTTTTCATTAACAGCAACATTTTCCACAACAACAACATTTTACACATTAGCAACATTTTCAACATAAGCAACATTTAAAGAATAAAAATTTTTCAACAACAGCAACATTTTCAACCACAGCAACAATTTCAACAACAGCAATTTTTTACAACAGCTACAATTTCAACAACAGCAACATTTTCAACAGTAGCATTATTTTCAACAACAACAACCTTTTCAACAACAGCAACATATTCAACATCCACATTTTAAACAACAGACACATTATCTAAAACAGCAACATTTTCAACAACAGCAACATTTTCAACAGTAATATTTCCTCAACAGCAACATTTTTGACATCAGCAACAATGTCAACAACACCAACATTTTCAACAGCTTTTCATCAACAGCAACATTCTCAACGACAGCAACGTTTTCATCAACAGCATTTTTTTCATCAACAACAAAATTTTCTACATAATAATTTTCAACAACAGCAACATTTCCAACAACAGGAACATATTCAACAACCGCAACATTTTCAACAAACGCAACATATTCATCAACAGCAACATTTTTAACAACAACAACATTTTCAACAACAAAATTTTAAGTCAACAACAGCTACATTTTCAACAACAGCAACAATTTCAACAACAGCATTATTTTCAACAGAATATTATTTTCAACAACAGCAACCTTTTCAACAACAGCAACATTTTCAACATAAATATTTTTAACAACAGATACATTATCTAAAACAGCAACATTTTTTACAAAGGCAACATTTTCAACCACAGCGATTTTTTTGACAGCAGCATCAATTTCAACAACAATAACATTTTCAACATCAGCAACTTTTTCAACAATACCAACATTTTCAACAGCATTTTCATCAACAGGAACATTTTCAAAGACAGCAACATTTTAATCAGCAGCAACATTTTCATCAACAGCAACATTTTAATCAACAGCAAATTTTCCATCAACAGCAACATTTTAATCCACCGCAAAATTTTCAACATCATCAACATATACAACACAGCAACATTTTCAGCAACAGCTACACATTCAACAACAGCAAATTTTTAACAACAGCAGCATTTTCAACAAGAGCAAACTTTTCATTAACAGCAACATTTTCATCATCAGCAACATTTTCATCAACAGCAACATTTATATCAACAGCAACATTTTCATCAACAGCAACATTTTCAACAACAGAATTTTTTTAACAACAGCAACATTTTCAACAACAGACACAATTTCAAAAACAGCAACATTTTCAACAAGAGAACCGTTTTCAAAAAAAGAAACATTTTCAACAACAGCAACATTTTCAGCAATTGCCATATTTTTAACAACAGCAACATTTTCAACAACATTTACATTTTCATCAACAGAAACATTTTCACAACAGCAACATTTTCATTAAAAGCAAAATTTTCATCAACAGCAACATTTTCATCAACAGCAACAGTTTCATCAATAGCAATATTTTGATCAACAGAAACATTTTAATCAACAGCAACATTTTCATCAACAGCAACATTTTCAACAACAGCAACATTTTTAACAAGCGCAACTTTTTCATTAACAGCGACATTTTCAACAACAGAAACATTTTCAACAGTAGCAACATTTTCAACAACAAAATTATTTTCAACATCAGCAACATTTTCAACATCAACATTTTCAACAAAAACACATTTTCTACGACAGCAACATTTTCATTAACAGTAACATTTTTTACAACATAACATTTTCAACAAAGGCAACATTTTCAACAACAGTAACATTTTGATCAACTGCAACATTTTCATCAACATCAACATTTTCATCTTCAGCAAAATTTTCTTCAACAGCAACAGTTTCATGAACAGCAACATTTAAATCAACAGCATCATTTTCATCAAAAGTGACTTTTTCATTAACAGCAATATTTTCATCAACAGCAACATTTTCATCAACAGCAACATTTTCAACAACAGCAACATTTTCATCAACAGCAACATTTTGAACAACAGTAACATTTTCAACTTGAGCATCGTTTTCAAAAAGAGCAACATTTTCAACAACAGCAATATTTTCAATAACAGAAACATTTTCAACAACGACAACATTTTCATCAACAGCAACATTTCCAACAATAAAAATTTTTCAACAACAGCAACGTTTTCAACAAAAGCAACATTTTCAACAACAGTAACATTTTCAACAACAGCAACATTTTCATCAACATCAACATTTTCATCAACAGCAAAATTTTCTTCAACAGCAACATTTTCATGAACAGCAACATTTTCATCAACATCAACATTTTTATCAAAAGTGACATTTTCTTAAACAGCAATATTTTCATCAACAACAACATTTTCATCAACAGCAACATTTTCAACAACAGCAACATTTTCATCAACAGCAACATTTTGAACAACAGCAACATTTTCAACTTGAGCAACGTTTTCAAAAAGAGCAACATTTTCAACAACAGCAATATTTTCAATAACAGAAACATTTTCAACAACAACAACATTTTTATCAACAGCAACATTTTCAACAATAAAAATTTTTAAATACAGCAACATTTTCAACCACAGTAACAATTTCAACAGCAGCATATTTCAACAACGGCAACATTTTCAGCAACAGTAACATTTTCAACAACAGCAACATTTTCAACAGTAGCATTATTTTCAACAACAACAACCTTTTCAACAACAGCAACATATTCAACATCCACATTTTAAACAACAGACACATTATCTAAAACAGCAACATTTTCAACAACAGCAACATTTTCAACAGTAATATTTCCTCAACAGACAATTTTTGACATCAGCAACAATCTCAACAACACCAACATTTTCAACAGCTTTTCATCAACAGCAACATTCTCAACGACAGCAACGTTTTCATCAACAGCATTTTTTTCATCAACAACAAAATTTTCTACATAATAATTTTCAACAACAGCAACATTTCCAACAACAGGAACATATTCAACAACCGCAACATTTTCAACAAACGCAACATATTCATCAACAGCAACATTTTTAACAACAACAACATTTTCAACAACAAAATTTTAAGTCAACAACAGCTACATTTTCAACAACAGCAACAATTTCAACAACAGCATTATTTTCAACAGAATATTATTTTCAACAACAGCAACCTTTTCAACAACAGCAACATTTTCAACATAAATATTTTTAACAACAGACACATTATCTAAAACAGCAACATTTTTTACAAAGGCAACATTTTCAACCACAGCGATTTTTTTGACAGCAGCATCAATTTCAACAACAATAACATTTTCAACATCAGCAACTTTTTCAACAATACCAACATGTTCAACAGCATTTTCATCAACAGAAACATTTTCACAACAGCAACATTTTCATTAAAAGCAAAATTTTCATCAACAGCAACATTTTAATCCACCGCAACATTTTCAACATCATCAACATATACAACAACAGCAACATTTTCAGCAACAGCTACACATTCAACAACAGCAAATTTTTAACAACAGCAGCATTTTCAACAAGAGCAAACTTTTCATTAACAGCAACATTTTCATCATCAGCAACATTTTCATCAACAGCAACATTTATATCAACAGCAACATTTTCATCAACAGCAACATTTTCAACAACAGAATTTTTTTAACAACAGCAACATTTTCAACAACAGACACAATTTCAAAAACAGCAACATTTTCAACAAGAGAACCGTTTTCAGCAAAAGAAACATTTTCAACAACAGCAACATTTTCAGCAATTGCCATATTTTTAACAACAGCAACATTTTCAACAACATTTACATTTTCATCAACAGAAACATTTTCACAACAGCAACATTTTCATTAAAAGCAAAATTTTCATCAACAGCAACATTTTCATCAACAGCAACAGTTTCATCAATAGCAATATTTTGATCAACAGAAACATTTTAATCAACAGCAACATTTTCATCAACAGCAACATTTTCAACAACAGCAACATTTTTAACAAGCGCAACTTTTTCATTAACAGCGACATTTTCAACAACAGAAACATTTTCAACAGTAGCAACATTTTCAACAACAAAATTATTTTCAACATCAGCAACATTTTCAACATCAACATTTTCAACAAAAACACATTTTCTACGACAGCAACATTTTCATTAACAGTAACATTTTTTACAACATAACATTTTCAACAAAGGCAACATTTTCAACAACAGTAACATTTTGATCAACTGCAACATTTTCATCAACATCAACATTTTCATCTTCAGCAAAATTTTCTTCAACAGCAACAATTTCATGAACAGCAACATTTTCATCAACAGCATCATTTTCATCAAAAGTGACTTTTTCATTAACAGCAATATTTTCATCAACAGCAACATTTTCATCAACAGCAACATTTTCAACAACAGCAACATTTTCATCAACAGCAACATTTTGAACAACAGTAACATTTTCAACTTGAGCATCGTTTTCAAAAAGAGCAACATTTTCAACAACAGCAATATTTTCAATAACAGAAACATTTTCAACAACGACAACATTTTCATCAACAGCAACATTTCCAACAATTAAAATTTTTCAACAACAGCAACGTTTTCAACAAAAGCAACATTTTCAACAACAGTAACATTTTCAACAACAGCAACATTTTCATCAACATCAACATTTTCATCAACAGCAAAATTTTCTTCAACAGCAACATTTTCATGAACAGCAACATTTTCATCAACATCATCATTTTTATCAAAAGTGACTTTTTCTTAAACAGCAATATTTTCATCAACAACAACATTTTCATCAACAGCAACATTTTCAACAACAGCAACATTTTCATCAACAGCAACATTTTGAACAACAGCAACATTTTCAACTTGAGCAACGTTTTCAAAAAGAGCAACATTTTCAACAACAGCAATATTTTCAATAACAGAAACATTTTCAACAACAACAACATTTTTATCAACAGCAACATTTTTAACAATAAAAATTTTTAAATACAGCAACATTTTCAACCACAGTAACAATTTCAACAGCAGCATATTTCAACAACGGCAACATTTTCAGCAACAGTAACATTTTCAACAACAGCAACATTTTCAACAGTAGCATTATTTTCAACAACAACAACCTTTTCAACAACAGCAACATTTTCAACATCCACATTTTTAACAACAGACACATTATCTAAAACAGCAACATTTTCAACAACAGCAACATTTTCAACAGTAACATTTCCTCAACAGCAACATTTTTGACAACAGCAACAATCTCAACAACACCAACATTTTCAACAGAAGTTTTTCATCAACAGCAACATTCTAAACGACAGCAACATTTTCATCAACAGCAATATTTTCATCAACAACAAAATTTTCTACATAGTAATTTTCAACAACAGCAACATTTCCAACATCAGGGACATATTCAACAACCGCAATATTTTCAACAAACGCAACATATTCATCAACAGCAACATTTTAAACAACAGCAACATTTTCAACAACAAAATTTTTAGTCAACAACAGCTACATTTTCAACAACAAAAACAATTTCAACAACAGCTACATTTTCAAAAACAGCAACAATTTCAACAACAGAAACATTTTCATCAACAGCATCATTTTCATCAAAAGTGACTTTTTCATTAACAGCAATATTTTCATCAACAGCAACATTTTCATCAACAGCAACATTTTCAACAACAGCAACATTTTCATCAACAGCAACATTTTGAACAACAGTAACATTTTCAACTTGAGCATCGTTTTCAAAAAGAGCAACATTTTCAACAACAGCAATATTTTCAATAACAGAAACATTTTCAACAACGACAACATTTTCATCAACAGCAACATGTCCAACAATAAAAATTTTTCAACAACAGCAACGTTTTCAACAAAAGCAACATTTTCAACAATAGTAACATTTTCAACAACAGCAACATTTTCATCAACATCAACATTTTCATCAACAGCAAAATTTTCTTCAACAGCAACATTTTCATGAACAGCAACATTTTCATCAACATCATCATTTTTATCAAAAGTGACTTTTTCTTAAACAGCAATATTTTCATCAACAACAACATTTTCATCAACAGCAACATTTTCAACAACAGCAACATTTTCATCAACAGCAACATTTTGAACAACAGCAACATTTTCAACTTGAGCAACGTTTTCAAAAAGAGCAACATTTTCAACAACAGCAATATTTTCAATAACAGAAACATTTTCAACAACAACAACATTTTTATCAACAGCAACATTTTTAACAATAAGAATTTTTAAATACAGCAACATTTTCAACCACAGTAACAATTTCAACAGCAGCATATTTCAACAACGGCAACATTTTCAGCAACAGTAACATTTTCAACAACAGCAACATTTTCAACAGTAGCATTATTTTCAACAACAACAACCTTTTCAACAACAGCAACATTTTCAACATCCACATTTTTAACAACAGACACATTATCTAAAACAGCAACATTTTCAACAACAGCAACATTTTCAACAGTAACATTTCCTCAACAGCAACATTTTTGACAACAGCAACAATCTCAACAACACCAACATTTTCAACAGAAGTTTTTCATCAACAGCAACATTCTAAACGACAGCAACATTTTCATCAACAGCAATATTTTCATCAACAACAAAATTTTCTACATAGTAATTTTCAACAACAGCAACATTTCCAACAACAGTGACATATTCAACAACCGCAATATTTTCAACAAACGCAACATATTCATCAACAGCAACATTTTAAACAACAGCAACATTTTCAACAACAAAATTTTTAGTCAACAACAGCTACATTTTCAACAACAAAAACAATTTCAACAACAGCTACATTTTCAAAAACAGCAACAATTTCAACAACAGCAATATTTTCATCAGCAGTATTATTTTCAACAACAGCAACCTTTTCAACAACAGCAACATTTTCATTATCAATATTTTTAACAACAGACACATTATCTAAAACAGCAACATTTTTTACAAAGGCAACATTTTCAACCACAGCGACATTTTTGACAGCAGCAACAATTTCAACAACAGCAACATTTTCAACAACAGCAACATTTTCAACAATACCAACATTTTCAACAGCATTTTCATCAACAGGAACATTTTCAACGACAGCAACATTTTCATATACAGCAACATTTTTATCATCAGCAACATTTTCTTCATCAGCAACATTTTCATCAGCAGCACAATTTTCATCAACAGCAACATTTTAATCAATAGCAAATTTTCCATCAACATCAATATTTTTATCCACCGCAACATTTTCAACATCATCAACATTTTCAACAACAGCAACATTTTCAGCGACAGCTACATTTTCAACAACAGCAAATGTTTTACAACAGCAGCATTTTCAACAAGAGCAACATTTTCATTAACAGCAACATTTTCATCATCAGCAACATTTTCATCAACAGCATTATTTATATCAACAGCAACATTTTCGTCAACAGCAACATTTTCAACAACACAATTTATTTAACAACAGCAACATTTTCAACGATAGACGCACTTTCAACAACAGCAAAATTTTCAACAAGAGAACCATTTTCAACAAAAGAAACATTTTCAACAACAGCAACATTTTCAGCAATTGCCATATTTTTAACAACAGCAACATTTTCAACAACATTTACATTTTCATCAACATAAACCTTTTTAACAACAGCAACATTTACATTAACAGCAAAATTGTTGTTGAAAATGTTGCTGTTGATGAAAATGTTTCTATTGATGAAAATGTTAATGTTGATGAAAATGTTGCAGTTGTTGAAAATTTTGCTGTTGATAAAAATATTGATGTTGTTGAAATTGGTACTGTTGATGAAAATGTTAATGTTGTTGAAAATGTTGCTGTTCTTCAAATGTGTCAGTTGTTTTAACTTTTTCTGTTATTGAAAATATTGCTGTTGTTGCAAATACTGCTTTTTTAGAAAATGTGTCTGTTGTTGAAAATGTTGGTTGTTGAAAAAGTTGCTGATGTTGAAAATATTGTTGTTGATAATGTTGCTGCTGTTAAAAATTCTGCTGTTGTTGAAATGTTGCTGTTGCTGAAAATGTTGCTGGTGTTGAAAATGTTGCTGTTGTTGAAAATGTTATTGTAGATGAAAATATTTATGTTATTAAAATTGTTGCTGTTGTTGAAAATGTTGCTGTTGTTGTTGTTAAAAATATGTCTCTTGCTGTTTTTGAAGATTTTGATTATGCTGTTGTTTAAAATTTGCTGTTGATGAAAATATTGCTGTTGTTGAAAATTTTGCTGTTGTTGAAAATATCCTGTTGTTGAAAATAATGATGTTGATGAAAATTTTGCAGTTGAAGAAAATGTTGCTGTTGATATAAATGTTGCTATTGATGAAAATGATGCTGTTGATGAAAATGTTGCTGTTGATGAAAATGTTGCTGTTGATGAAAAATTTGCTGTTGATGTAAATGTTGCTGTTGGTAAAAATGATGCTGTTGTTGAAAATGGTTCTGTTATTGAAATTATTGCTGTTGTTGAAAAAATTGCTCTTATTGAAAATGTTACTCTAGTTGAAAATGTTGCTGTTGTTGAAAATGTTGTTGTTTATGAAAATGTTGCAATTTATGAAAAAGTTACTTTTGATGAAAATGATTCTTTTGATGAAAATGTTGCTGTTCATGAAAATGTTGCTGATGGAGAAAATGATGATGTTGATGAAAATGTTGATGTTGATGAAAATGTTGCTGTTTTGTTAAAATGTTGCTTTTGTTGAAAATGTTGCTATTTTAAAAAATGTTGCTGTTTTTGAAAATGTTGCTGTTGTAGGAAATGGGTCTTTTGTTGAAAATGTTGATGTTGTTGAAAATGTTGCTATTGTTGAAAATAATGTTGTTGTTGAAAATGTTGCTGTTGTTGAAAATGTGGCTGTTGTTGAATAAGTTGCTGTTGTTGAAAATGTTGCAGTTGATGAAAATGTTGCAGTTTATGAAAATGATCCTGTTGATGAAAATGTTGCTCTTGATGAAAAGGTTGCTATTGTTTAAATGTTGCTGTTGTTGAAAATGTTGTTGTTGATGAAATATTGCTGTTGATGAAAATATTGCTGTTGTTGAAAATTTTGCTGTTGTTAAGAATTTCCTGTTGTTGAAAGTAGTGCTGTTGATGAAAATTTTGCCGATGAAGAAAATGTTGCTGTTGATATAAATGTTGCTATTGATGAAAATGATGCTGTTGATGAAAATGTTGCTGTTGATGAAAATGTTGCTGTTGATGAAAAATTTGCTGTTGATGAAAATGTTGCTGTTGATGAAAATGTTGCTGTTGTTGAAAATGGTTCTGTTATTGAAAATATTGCTGTTGTTGAAAATATTGCTCTTGTTGAAAATTTACTCTAGTTGAAAATGTTGCTGTTGTTGAAAATGTTACTTTTGATGAAAATGATTCTTTTGATGAAAATGTTGCTGTTCATGAAAATGTTGCTGTTTTGTTAAAATGTTGCTTTTGTTGAAAATGTTGCTGTTGTAAAAAATGTTGCTGTTTTTGAAAATGTTGCTGTTCAGGAAATGGGTCTTTTGTTGAAAATGTTGATGTTGTTGAAAATGTTGCTGTTGTTTAAAATAATGTTGTTGTTGAAAATGTTGCTACTGTTGAAAATGTTCTGTTGTTGAAAATGTGGCCTTGTTGAGACAGTTGCTGTTGTTAAAAATGTTACTGTTGTTCAAAATGATGCTGTTATTGAAAATGCTGCTGTTGTTGAAAATGTTGCAGTTGATGAAAATGTTGCAGTTGATGAAAATGATCCTGTTGATGAAAATGTTGCTCTTGATGAAAAGGTTGCTATTGTTTAAATGTTGCTGTTGTTGAAAATGTTGTTATTGATGAAATATTGCTGTTGATGAAAATGTTGCTGTTGATGAAAATGTTGATGTTGATGAAAATGTTGCTGTTGATGAAAATGTTGCTGTTAATGGGAATATAGCTGTTGTTGAAAATGCTGCTGTTGATATAAATGTTTTGGCTGATGAAAATTTTGCTTTTGATGAAAATGTTGCTGTTGTCGTAAAGATACTGTTGTTGAAAATGTTGCTGTTGATATATTTGTTGCTATTGGTGAAAATGTTGCTGTTGATGAAAACGTTGCTGTTGATGAAAATGTTTCTATTGATGAAAATGTTAATGTTGTTGAAAATGTTGCTGTTGTTCAAAATGTGTCAGTTGATTTAAATTTTTCTGTTATTGAAAATGTTGCTGTTGTTGCAAAAACTGCTTTTTTAGGAAATGTGTCTGTTGTTGAAAATGTTGGTTGTTGAAAAAGTTGCTGATGATGAAAATGTTATTTTTGATAATGTTGCTGCTGTTAAAAATGCTCCTGCTGTTGAAATGTTGCTTTTGCTGAAAATGTTGCTGGCGTTGAAAATGTTACTGTTGTTGGAAATGCTTTTGTTGATGAAAATATTATTGTTGTTAAAAATGTTGCTTTTGTTGAAAATGTTGCTGTTGTTGTTGTTAAAAATATGTCTCTTGCTGTTTTTGATGATGCTGATTTTGCTGTTGTTGAAAATTTGCTTTTGATGAAAATGTTGCTGTTGTTGAATATTTTGCTGTTGTTGAAAATGTCCTGTTGTTGAAAATAATGCTGTTGATGAAAATTTTCCCGTTGAAGAAAATGTTGCTGTTGATATAAATGTTGCTATTGATGAAAATGTTGCTGTTGATAAAAATTTTGCTGTTGATGAAAATGTTGCTGTTGATGAAAAATTTGCTGTTGATGAAAATGTTGCTGTTGATGAAAATGTTGCTGTTGTTGAAAATGGTTCTGTTATTGAAAATATTGCTGTTGTTGAAAATGTTGCTCTAGTTGAAAATGTTGCTGTTGTTGAAAATTTTGCTGTTAATGAAAAAATTTGCTGTTTATGAAAAAGTTACTTTTGATGAAAATGATGCTTTTGATGGAAATGTTGCTGTTCATGAAAATGTTGATGATGAAGAAAATGTTGCTGTTGATGAAAAATTTTCTGTTGATGAAAATGTTGCTGTGGTTAAAAATGTTGCTTTTGTCGAAAATGTTGCTGTTGTAAAAAATGTTGCTGTTTTTGAAAATGTTGCTGTTGTAGAAAATGTGTCATTTGTTGAATATGTTGATATTGTTGAAAATGTTGCTGTTGTTGAAAATAATGTTGTTGTTGAAAATGTTGCTACTGTTGAAAATGTTGCTGTTGTTGAAAATGTTGCTGTTGTTGAAACAGTTGCTGTTGTTAAAAATGTTTAAGTTGTTGAAAATGTTGCTGTTATTGAAAATGTTGCTCTTGTTGAAAATGTTGCTGTTGATAAAAATGTTGCTGTTGATGAAAATGTTGCTGTTAATGAAAATTTTCCTGTTGATGAAAATATTATTGTTAATGAAAAAATTAATGTTTTTGAAAATTTTGCTGTTGTTGAAAATGTTGCTTTTGTGGTTGTTAAAAATATGTCTGTTGCCTTTTTTGAAGATATTGCTTTTGCATTTGTAGAAAATGTGTCTGTTGTTGAAAAAGTTGATGTTGTTGAAAAAGTTGCTGATGTTAAAATGTTGTTTTTGATAATGTTGCTGCTGTTAAAAATGTTGCTGTTGTTGAAAATGTTGTTGTTGCTGAAAATGTTGCTGTTGTTGAAAATATTGCTGTTGTTGAGAATGTTGCTGTTGTTGAAAATTTGCTGTTTTTGAAAATATTGGTGATGTTGAAATTTCTGCTATTGATAAAAATGTAGTTGACGATTAAAATTTTGCTGATGATGAAAATTTTGCTGTTGATGAACATATTGTAGTTACTGAAAATGTTGCTGTTGTTGAAAAAGTTCCTGTTGTTGAAAATGTACTGTTGTTGAAAATGTTGCTGTTGTTGAAAAAGTTCTGTTGTTGAAAAAATTGCTCTTGTTGAAAATGTTGCTGTTGTTGAAAATGTTGCTGTTCTTGAAAATGATGCTGTTGTTGAAAATGTTGCTGTTGTTCAAAATGATGCTGTTATTGAAAATGCTGCTGTTGTTGAAAATGTTGCAGTTGATGAAAATGTTGCAGTTGATGAAAATGATCCTGTTGATGAAAATGTTGCTCTTGATGAAAAGGTTGCTATTGTTTAAATGTTGCTGTTGTTGAAAATGTTGTTATTGATGAAATATTGCTGTTGTTGAAAATGTTGCTGTTAATGAAAATTTTGTTGTTAAAGAAACCCGTGCTGTAGTGTTTGTTGAACATGTTGCTGTTGATGTTATTGAAAATGTTGCTGTTCTTGAAAATGTTGCGTTTGTTGAAAATGTTGCGGTTGTTAAATATGTTCCTGTTGTTGAAAATGTTGCTGTTGTAGAAAATTACTGTGTATGAAAATGTTGTTGTTGATAATAATGTTGCCGTTGATGAAAATGTTGTTGTGGTTAAAAATGTTGCTGGGATCGAAAATGTTAGTGTTGTTGAAAAATATCTGTTGTTGAAAATATTGCTGTTGTTGAAAATGTTGCTTATGTGTAAAAAATGGCTCGTTGATGAAAATATTGCTGTCATTGAAAATGTTGCTCTTGTTGAAAATGTTGCTGTTGTTGAAAATTTGCTGTTGCTGAAAATGTTGCTGTTGCTGAAAATGTTGCTGTTAATGAAAATGTTGCTGATGTTGAAAATGTTGCGGTTGACAAAAATGTTGCTGTTGATGAAAAATTTGCTGTTGATGAAAATGTTGCTGTTAATGAAAATGTTGCTATTGTTGAAAATGTTGCTGTTGTTGAAAATGTTGCTGTTGTTGAAAATGGTTCTGTTATTGAAAATATTGCTGTTGTTGAAAATGGTTCTGTTATTGAAATATATTCTGTTGTTGAAAATGATGCTCTAGTTGAAAATGAAGCTGTTGTTGAAAATGTTGTTGTTGTTGAAAATGTTGCTGTTGTTGAAAATGTGACTGTTGATGAAAATGTTGCTGTTGATGAAAAAAATTGCTGTTTATAAAAGAGTTACTTTTGATGAAAATGATGCTGTTGATGAAAATGTTGCTGTTCATGAAAATGTTGCTGTTGAAGAAAATGATGCTGTTGATGAAAATGTTGATGTTGATGATTATGTTGCTGTTGTTGATAATGTTGCTGTTGTTGAAAATGTTGCTTTTGTTGAAAATGTTGCTGTTGTAAAAAATGTTGCTGTTTTTGAAAATATTGCTGTTGTAGAAAAAAAGTCATTTGTTGAATATGTTGATTTTGTTGAAAATGTTGCTGTTGTTGAAAATAATGTTGTTGTTGAAAATGTTGCTGTTGTTGAAACAGTTGCTGTTGTTGAAAATGATGTTGTAGTTGAAAATGTTGCTGTTATTTAAAATGTTGCTGTTGTTAAAAATGATGCTGGTGATGAAAATGTTGCTGTTGATGAAAATGATGCTGTTGATGAAAATGTTGCTCTTGATGAAATATTGTTTTTTATGAAAATGTTGCTGTTGATGAAAATGTTGCTGTTGATGAAAATGTTGCTGTTAACGAAAATGTTCCTGTTGATGAAAATATTATTGTTGTTGAAAAAATTAATGTTTTTGAAAATGTTGCTGTTATTGAAAAGGTTGCCTTTGTTGTTGTTAAAAATATGTCTGTTGCCTTTTTTGAAGATATTGCTTTTAATGTTGTTGAAAATTTGCTGTTGTTGAAAATGTTGCAGTTGTTTTAAATGCTGTTGTTGATAAAAATGTTGAGGCTGATTAAAATTTTGCAGTTGATGAAAATATTGCCGCTGATGAAAATGTTGCTGTTGTTGAAATTGTTTCTGTTGTTGAAAATGTACAGTTGTTGAAAATGTTGCTGTTGCTGAAAATGTTGATGTTGTTAAAAATGTTGAAGTTGTTGAAAATGTTGCTGTTGCTGAAAATGTTGATGTTGTTGAAAATGTTTCTGTTGTTGAAAATGTTAGTGTAGGTGAAAATGTTGCTGTTGTTGAAAATGTTGCTCCAGTTGAAAATGTTGCTGTTGTTGAAAATGTTGCTGTTTTTGAAAATGTTATTGTTGATGAAAATAGTAATGTTGTTGAAAATGTTGCTGTTGTTGAAACTGTTGCTGTTGTTGTTCTTAAAAATACGTCTGTTGCTGTTTTTGAAGTAAATGCTTTTGCTGATGTTGAAAATTGGCTGTTGTTGAAAATAATGCTGTTGTTGAAAATGCTGCTATTGATAAAAAGTAGTGGCTGATTAAAATTTTGCTGTTGATGAATATGTTGCTGTTGATGAAAATGTTGCTGTTGTTGAAAATGATGCTGTTGTTGAAAATGTACTGTTGTTGAAAATGTTGCTGTTGATATAAATGTTGCTGTTGATGAAAATGTTGCTGTTGATGAAAATGTTTCTATTGGTGAAAATGTTGCTGTTGATGAAAATGTTTCTGTTGATGAAAATGATGCTGTTGTTGAAAATGTTGCTGTTGTTGAAAATGTTTCTGTTGTTTTAAATGTTGCTGTTGATATAAATGTTGGTGTTGATGAAAATGTTGCTGTTAATGAAAATGCTGCTGTTGATGACAATGTTCCTATTGATGAAAATGTTGCTGTTGATGAAAATGTTTCTGTTGATGAAAATGTTGCTGTAGTGGAAAATGTTGCTGTTGCGGAAAATGTTGCTGTTGTTGAAAATGTTTCTGTGGTTTTAAATGTTGCTGTTATTGAAAATGTGACTGTTGTTGCAAATATTGCTTTTGTAGGAAATGTGTCAGTTGTTAAAAATGTAGATGTTGTTGAAAAAGTTGCTGATTATGAAAATGTTGTTTTTGATAATGTTGCTGCTGTTAAAAATGTTGCTTTTGTTGAAAATGTTGCTGTTACGGAAAATGTTGCTGTTGTTGAAAATGTGGTTGTTGATCAAAATGTTGCTGTTGATGAACATGTTGCTGTTGATGAAAATATTGCTGTTTATGAAAAAGTTACTTTTGATAAAAATGATGTTGTTGATGAATATGTTGCTATTCATGAAAATGTTGCTGTTGTAGAAAATGTTGCTGTTGATGAAAATGTTGATGTTGTTGAAAATGTTGTTGTTGATGAAAATATTGCTGTTGTTGAAAATGTTGCTGTTTATGAAAATGTTGCTGTTGATGAAAATATTGCTGTTTATGAAAAAGTTACTTTTGATGAAAATGATGCTGTTAATGAAAATGTTGCTGTTGTTGAAATTGTTGCTGTTGTTGAAAATATTGCTGTTCTTAAAAAAATTCTGTTGTTGAAAATGTTGCTGTTGATGAAAATGTTATTAATGTGTAAAATGTTGTTGTTGTTGAAAATGTTGCTAATTTAAAAATGTTGCTCTTGTTGAAAATGTTGCTGTTTATGAAAATTTTGCTGTTGATAAAAATGTTTATGTTGTTGAAACTGTTGCTGTTGTTGAAAATGTTTCTGTTAATTTAAATGTTGCTGTTATTGAAAATGTTGCTATTGTTGCAAATATTGCTGTTGTAGAAAATGTGTCAGTTGTTGAAAATGTTGATTTTGTTGAAAACGTAGCTGATGAAGAAAATGTTGTTTTTGATAATGTTGCTGCTGTTTAAAATGTTGCTGTTGTTGAAAATGTTGCTGTTGCGGAAAACTTTGCTGTTGTTGAAAATATTTCTGTTGTTTTAAATGTTGCTGTTATTGAAAATGTTACTGTTATTGCAAATATTGCTTTTGTAGAAAATGTGTCAGTTGTTGAAAATATTGATGTTTTTGAAAAAGTTGTTGATGATAAAAATGTTGTTTTTGATAATGTTGCTGCTATTAAAAATGTTGCTGTTGTTGAAAATGTTCCTGTTGCGGAAAATATTGCTGTTGTTGAATATGTTGCTGTTGTTGAAAATGTTTCTGTTGGTTTAAAATGTTGCTGTTTTTGAAAATGTTGCTCTAGTTGAAAATATTGCTGTTGTTAAAAATGTTGCTGTTGTTGAAAATGTGATGTTGTTGAAAATGTTGCTGTTGATGAAAATTTTGCTGTTGATGAAAATTTTGCTGTTGATGAAAATTTTGCTGTGGATGGACATGTTGCGGTTGATGAAAATGTTTCTGTGGATAAAATGTTGCTTTTGATGAGAATGCTGCTGTTGATGAAAGTGTTGCTGTTGTTGAAAATGTTATTGTTGATGAGAATATTAATGTTGTTGATAATGTTGCTGTGGTTGAAAATGTTGCTGCTGTTGAATATGTTCCTTATGTTATAAATGTTGCAGTTGTTGAAAATTACTGTGTATGAAAATGTTGTTGTTGGTGAAAATGTTCCCGTTGTTTAAAATGTTGCTGTCGTTGAAAATGTTGCTCTTGATGAAAATGCTGTTGGAAATGTTATTGTTGTTGAAAATGTTGCTGTTGTTGAAAATGTTGCTGTTGTTGAAATTGTTGCTGCTGAAAAAATGTCACTCATGTTGAAAATGTTGCTGTTGTTAAAAATGTTGCTGTTTAAGATAATGTGTCCGTTGTTAAAAATGTGGATGTTGAAAATGTTGCTGTTGTTGAAAAGGTTGCTGTTGTTGAAAATAAAACTGCTGTTGAAAATATTGCTTTTGTTGAAAATGTTGCTGTTGTTGAAAATGTTGCTGTTGTTGAAAATGTTGCTGTTGTTGAAAAAATTGCTGTTGTTGAAAATGTAGCTGTCGTTGAAAAAATTTTGTTGTTGAAAATGTTGCTGTTGTTTAAAATGTTGCTGTTGATGAAAATGTTGCGTTTGTTGAAAATGTTGCGGTTGTTGAATATGTTCCTGTTGTTGGAAATGTTGCTGTTGTTGAAAATTACTATTTATAAAATGTTATTGTTGATGAAAATGTTGCTGTTGATGAAAATGTGACCGTCGTTGGAAATGTTGCTGTTGATGAAAATGCTGTTGAAAATGTTGGTGTTGTTGAAAAATTTTTGTTTTTGAAAATGTTGCTGTTGTTGAAAATGTTGCTAATGTGTAAAATGTTGTTGTTGTGGAAAATGTTGCTGTTAATGAAAATGTTGCTCTTGTTTAAAATGCTGCTATTGTTAAAAATTTGCTGTTGATTAAAATATTGCTGTTGATGAAAATGTTGCTGCTGATGAACATGTTGCTGTTTCAGAAAATGTTGCTGATGATGAAAATGTTGCTGTTGATGAAAATGTTGCTGTCGTTGAAAATGTTGCTGTTGATGAAAATGTTGCTTTTGTTGAAAATGTTGCTGTTGAAGAAAATGTTAATGTTGGAGAAAATTTTTCTGTTGATAAAAATGTTTCTTTTGTTGAAAATTGTTCTCTTGTTGAATATGTTGCTGTTGTTGAAATTGTGTCTGTTGTTGAAAATGTTGCTGTTGTTAAAAAAATTCTGTTGTTGAAAATGTTGCTGTTGATGAAAATGTTGCTGTTGATATGAATGTCGCTGTTGATGAAAATGTATCTGATGATGAAAATGTTGCTGTTAATGAAAATGTTGCTCTTGTTGAAAATGCTGTGTTGTTAAAAATTTGCTGTTGTTGAAAATGTAGATGTTGCTGAAAATGTTGCTGTTGTTGAAAATGTTGCTGATGTTGAAAATGTTGCATTGGATAAAAATGTTCCTGTTGATGGAAAATTTGCTGTTGATTAAAATGTTGCTGTTGATGAAAATGTTTCTGCTAATGGAAATGTTGCTGTTGCAGAAAATGTTACTGATGATGAAAATGTTGCTGTTGATGAAAATGTTGCTGTCGTTGAAAATGATTCTGTTGATGAAAATGCAGTTGAAAATGTTGGTGTTGTTGAAAATGTTGCAGTTGTTGAAAATGTTGCTGTTGTTGAAATTGTTACTGCTGTCAAAAATGTCGCTGTGGTTGAAAATGTTGCTGTTGTTAAAAATGTTGCTGTTGTTGCAAAAATTGCTTTTGTAGAAAATGTGTCTGTCGTTGAAAATGTTGATGTTGAAAAAGTTGCTGATGATAAAAATGTTGTTTTTGATAATGATGCTGCTGTTAAAAATATTGATGTTGAAAATGTTGCTGTTGTTGAAAAGATTGCTGTTGTTAAAAATAATACTGCTGTTGAAAATATTGCTGTTGTTGAAAATGCTTCTGATTTTGAAAATGTTGCTGTTGTTGAAAATGTTGCGGTTGTTGAATATTTTCCTGTTGTTGGAAATGTTGCTTTTGTTGAAACTTACTATGTAGAAAACGTTGTTGTTGATGAAAATGTTGCTGTTGATGAAAATGTTGCTGTCGTTGAAAATGTTGTTGTTGATGAAAATGCTGTTGAAAATGTTGGTGTTGTTGAGATTGTTGCTGTTGTCAAAAATGTTGCTGTTGAGGAAATGTTTCTGTTGAAAATGTTGCTGTTGCTGAAAATGTTGCTGTTTTAGATAATGTGTCTGATGTTAAAAATGTGGATGTTGAAAATGTTGCTGTTGTTGAATAGGTTGTTGTTGTTTAAAATAATGCTGCTGTTGAAAATGTTGCTGTTGTTGAAAATGTTGCTATTTCGTAAAATGTTGTTGTTGTGGAAAATGTTGCTGTTAATGAATATGTTGCTCTTCTTGAAAATGCTGCTGTTGTTAAAAATTTGCTGTTGTTGAAATTGTAGCTGTTGCTGAAAATGTTGCTGTTGTTGAAAATGTTTCTGATGTTGAAAATGTTGCGGTGGATAAATATGTTGCTGTTGATGGAAAATTTGCTGTTGATTAAAATGTTGCTGTTGATGAAAATGTTGCTGCTGATGAAAATGTTGCTGTTGCAGAAAATGTTGCTTTTGATGAAATTATTGCTGCTGGTGAAAATGTTGCTGTAAATGAAAATGTTGCTGTTGTTGAAAATGTTGCTTTTGTAGAAAATGTTGCTGTTGAAGAAAATGTTTATGTTGTAGAAAATTTTTCTGTTGATAAAAATGTTGCTGTTGATGAAAATGTTGCTGTATTGAAAATGTTGCTGTTGATTAAAATGTTTCTGTTGATCAAAATATTGCTATTGATGAAAATGTTGCTGTTGATGAAAATGTTGCTGTTGATGAAAATGTTGCTGTTAAATAAATGTTGCTGTTGTTGAAAATGTTTCTGTTGATGAAAATGTAAATGTTGTTGAAAATGTTGCTGTTGTTAAAAATATGGCTATTGCTGAAAATGTTGCTGTTGTTGAAAATGTTTCTTTTGTTGAAAATGGTTCTCTTTTTGAAAATGTTGCCTTTGTTGAAATTGTTGCTGTTATTGAAAATGTTGCTGTTGCTAAACAAATTCTGTTGTTGAAAATGTTGCTGTTGATGAAAATGTTGCTAATGTGTAAAATGTTGTTGTTGTTGAAAATGTTGCTAATTTTGAAAATGTTGCTCTTGTTGAAAATGTTGCTGTTGTGTAAAATTTGCTGTTGTTGAAAATGTTGCAATTGCTGAAAATGTTGCTGTTGTTGAAAATGTTGCTGATGTTAAAAATGTTCGGTTGACCAAAATGTTGCTGTTGATGAAAAATTTGCTGTTGATGAAAATGTTGCTGTTGATAAAATGTTGTTGTTGTTGAAAATATTTCTGTTATTGAAAATATTGCTGTCATTGAAAATGTTGCTCTCTTTGAAAACGTTGCTTTAGTTGAAAATGTTGCTGTTGGTCAAAATGTTGCTGTTAATGAAAATGTTGCTGTTGTTGAAAATATTGCTGTTGATGAAAATGTTGCTGTTGATGAAAATATTGCTGTTTTAAAAAAGTTACTGTTGTTTAAAATGTTGCTTTTGTTGAAAATGTTGCTGTTTTAAAAATGTTACTGTTTTTGAAAATGTTGCTGTTTTAGAAAATTTGTCTTTTGTTGAAAATGTTGATGCTGAAAATGTTGCTGTTTTTGAAAATAATGTTTTTGTTGAAAATGTTGCTACTGTTGAAAATGTTGCTGTTGTTGAAAATGTCGCTGTTAATGAAACAGTTGCGGTTGTTAAAATTGTTGCTGTTGTTGAAAATGTTGCTGTTATTGAAAATGCTGCTGTTGTTGAGAATGTTGCCGTTGATGAAAATGTTGCTGTTGATGAAAATGATGCTGTTGATGAAAATGTTGCTCTTGATGAAAAGGTTGCTGTTGTTAAAAATGTTGCTGTTGTTGAAAATGTTGTTTTTGATGAAATATTGCTGTTCATGAAAATGTTGCTGTTGATGAAAATGTTGCTGTTGATGAAAATGGTGCTGTTAATGAAAATTTTCCTGTTGATGAAAATGTTAGTTTTGATGAAAAAAATAATGTTGTTGAAACCCTACAAGCACACGGGAGACTGTCTCTTTACGACAGGTAAGAGACCCCGAGGAGATGGCCGCCCTCTCCCCCTTCTCCCTTGGTTCGTCAATTTTCGAGTGTTCACCCCCACCCACTTCCGCTTCTTTCCGAGGTCAACACTTCGCCTTTCCGAAATTACATTATCTTCAAGAGGCATTATGCGGATACCGAGTGATCATGGCAGTATATTTAATTATTTTCTAATTTTATATTGGTAATTCGTCGTAGTATAACACGAATTAGACATTAATTAGTATAATTATATCACTGACTACGCCGATACCGGAAAAGAGCCCTTCCTTTCCCTTGCAACATCCGCTTCGTCTCTTTCACTTTGTTCCATAACTCGAATCTGAGAGGTCCTGCGAAGTTACGATCACCGCACGTGTTTATCCTCATTGTTGGAGCTTGCCGGTTCTTGCAATCGCTTTTTCAACTGCTTCCATTTTCACCGGTTTGAGGTAAGTACTGATTAATTTGTATCCCTGCTAATTTTTATGGCATTATCATATTGTCTTCACGTGTCCCAAAGGACTTAGATTTTGTCATTTATTCGGTAGTGTATTCGATTCGCTTATGGTTGCCTTTTACATGTATTTTCATGTGTTACTCATTAACCTCATTAAGGATAATATTCGTTATCTAATGTACCTACCTTAGTGTTGATTCCAAATCGCCTCGTGCGGGTCGAAAATATTCACGAAGCATGGGCGTTATCCTTCCGACGCCATTATTTACTCCTTGGACTATTATTAAGTTTTGTTGAATTCCCGATAATAAGGAAAATTAATGTAAACAGCAGATTTATTTTGAGACATTAAAATTAATGAAAGTTGATATGTTTAATATTCGGCTAGCCGCCATGTTGTGTGACACGAGGTGCACTGATATAGATTATAGTAATGAATTGATGTCCTTTAGTCTCGCTAATGCTCGAGAACCGATTTGGCTCATTTTGATTTTAAAATGTTGGTGAGTAAAAGTTCAGGGAAGGTTTAAAAGGTGAGAATATTATGAGGTAGGGCCCATGTGGCCTTGGAATGGGCCCTGAATATTTTCCGTAAGAAGGACAGGTAAAGTTCGTTATGAACGACTGCAACCTTTTCTTTTGCATATTTAAATTAGTGATAATGGTTGCACATAGTTGGAGCATATAACATTGGAAAGAAAAATAAATTCCCATTCTTGCACTCGAATTTCGTCTTCTGCGTTATTTACCTTGAATTTGGGGAAAGTATTCGAAAAAATGCTGAAAATTTAGTGACATATAGGCTCACTATCCCCTTGATTGTTGATTTACCTCATAAAAAGCTCATTTATCACTGTGGGTAAACTTTTTTCGGGATTCCCTCCGGGTTAATGTTTTTATATCGGCCAACGTTTCACCGTCTCGGCACTCATCTTCAGGGCTGAATCATAAGGGCAGCTCATTTATCACTGTTTATGCACAAATAGGGTGCGCGAAATGATTTTCACATACTTTACGTTAATATCGTTACTATCAGTTCATTGTTGATGTTAACGTAGTCAGTTGATTTAGTAGTTTGACATAGCGCAAATATTTACTTGTAAGTGCGCGAGAAATTTTAATACTTTGATCATTCATAATGCTAAGGAGATGGCGACCAAACTAAGGTCGTTCAATTCAATCAAATGTTCAAATCAGATTAATCAGTTAAGACGCAGTACTCATGTGATCCTGCAATGAGTAGCATTTAACTATGATTGGGTTGTAAATTATTGTACCGATAAATCAGTGCAGTTGGGGAAATACTAATCATTTGTTAATATTGCAAGGCGTCTCTCTTCTGACTTGGTATCATAAATAAATATGGAAAGTGGAACTGGCTGATTGGCATCTCAGTGGATGTTCCTGTTAATAGTGGTGGTTTTTAATCTTGGTGAGTGCTTCTTGTGATTTATCAATATCCACCCTTACAGTTTATATGTATGGACTAACAGGAATTTTTTACATCCTCATTAATGGGTGGTGAAGTAAGGACCTCACGATTCGATCATCGTTCTTCTGATTCTGGTGGCCAAAATTCTCTGTGGGGATGATTTTTCTCTGGTATCGTAGCTGAGAATTGGATGACTTAAACATAGGGAGTGGAAAGTGGTATTTATACGGCTTACTTTTCTTTTTAATGTTGCTGTTTTTTGTGTGTTTACATGAGATGATGGTTTAGAACTCCGTAGGTTCTTAGTTGTCATTATCTTGCTTGGTTATTGTGTAGCTTAATTCTGTAGTAACAGATATTTTTCTTTATTAATAGGCAGAGTTTTCGGTGTCGGAGTGATGTGTCCTGTTTGGTTTCTTTTGCTGGTGGGAGACATTCACAATAAGGATTATTCTGCAGCAACAATCTGCCTATTATACCATTTGAGTGAAGAATCTTAGGAGGCACAGCGTTATACGTAATCTTTGGTTGTATTTTACTCATTATCCTCTCATATTTGGTTGATATTTAATTAGTTTGGGTAAATGTACCTGATTGTCTATCTCATTCCTTTTTTTATTGTCATTTTTATATTTGATGCAGTTTAATGGAGTAATAGAAATTTCTTAATTTTTTTAGTAGGTGACACATAAATGGTGCATTTCCACACCCGTTTGACCACATATCTGCATTCCTCATGCAGTAGCGGTACCGTTTTGGGCATATTAATCTAATAGAGGAACTATTATCGATGGATTCTTTGGCAGTTGTTCCCATACTTATCTGTTGTTGGGTGATTATGTGAAACTTGCCAAGTTCTCTGCTAGTAAATTCTTCGTCAATATTTTGAGTGATTACAATTTTTTTAATTTCTTCATTTTTCGGCAATTTGTTCTTATTACCTTGTGATGGAACATGTTAATATCTTCTGATGGTGATCAAGGTTCACAGCCATGATGAATCTCCACAATGTAGTGAAGCAGACATGCAATTTTGCAGTAGAATTAGAAGATTGTGCACTTAATCCCTTGCAGAGATGCCTGGTGTTTTTCTGTTGATGTTTCATTTAAGATATGGAACAATGGAAATCCCTCGTGTATTGTTTTTTCTTAAGTGTGGGTTTAACATATGGCATGGTGACATTCTTGGGATATTGCTGTGAGGATGAAGATGCTATTTTCATAGCATTTTCTTAATGCGAGTATTCTGCTTTTTCTTTTCAGGTGTTGCTTCAGTCCCTTGATGCCCAGTGGCCTTGTGAAAAGCTGTTTCTATGTAATAGGAGTTCATCTTTGAAGTTTCTCTGACATTCAATGTGGCTTGTTCCAATACTTTTTGTAAATAAACCAATAATTGAAAATGCCTGATTTTCTTTGACATTTCCTACGTTTCTGTCACCGAGTATTCTGTTTGTGTGTTGTCATCGCTGTTGCTAGCAGTCCATTAACATCATGTTCGTAAGTAATATGCTTTAATGTCAATTCGCATACGCCACGGATTTATAAGTGGCGTATTTTATAAGTGTATCCTGATTTAGAATAGTGAAATAGCGGTCGGCTGTAGCTCGCTGCTCGTAGTGCTGATAAATGACAACAGATGGTGCCACCGTCGAGAGGTTGATGTTGTCGACGTAGTTCGCGTGGTTATCGCTTGATGGCGCATCAATCGGAAATCGGAGATCGTCTCTTGAGTAGTGCGGACATTTCGTCATGGGTTCGTCATCGTATCGTCCGGCCGTCTCCTTGTTGTCTCCGGAGACGCTTACCGCTTCCGGGAGACGGTCCCTGTGGAGAGTCTCTAAGGATTCGGGGGAGACAGTCTCCCGTGTGCTAGCTGGGAAATGTTGCTGTTATTGAAAATGTTGCTGTAGTTGTTGTTAAAAATATGTCTGCTGCTGTTTTTGAAGATGTTGCTTTTGCTGTTGTTGAAAATGTTGCTGTTGCTGAAAATGTTGCTGTGGATTAAAATGTTGCTGTTGTTGAGAATGTTGCTGTTGTTGAAAATGTTGCTATTGATGATAATGTTGCTCTAGTTGAAAATGTTGCTGTACTTGAAAATGTTGCTGTTATTGAAATTGTTGATGTAAATATTAATGTTGTTGAAAATGTTGCTGTTGTTGAAAATGTGATTTTGTTGAAAATGTTGCTGTGGATGAAAATGTTATTGTTGATGAAAATATTAATGTTGTTGATAATGTTGCTGTTGTTGAAAATGTTGCTGTTGTAGAAAATGTTGCTGTTGTTGAAAATGTTGCTGTTGTTAAAAATGTTGCTGTTGTTGTAAATGTGATTTTGTTGACAATGTTGCTGTGGATGAAAATGTTATTGATGATGAAAATATTAATGTTGTTGATAATGTTGCTGTTGTTGAAAATGTTGCTTTTGATGAAAATGTTGCTCTTGATGTAAAGGTTGCTGTTGTTGAAAATGTTGATGCTGTTAAAAATGTTGCTGTTGTTGAAAATGTTGCTATTGTTGAGAATGTTGCTGTTGTTGAAAATGTTGCTGTTGTTGAAAATGTTGCTGTTGTTGAAAATGTTGCTGTTGTTGTTGTTAAAAATATGTCTGTTGCTGTTTTTGAAGATGTTAATTTTGCTGTTGTTGAAAATTTGCTGTTGTTGAAAATAATGCTGTTGTTTAACCCTCATATGGATTTACAAAATTAGTTACGTCGTTGGATTCTCGGCGCCGCAGCGGCGCCGCGTCATTTTTTGCTATTATCTTTCAAAGTTAGCCAGAATTTACAAGTTTTCCGATTGATAATGGTAAATACATCTATTATCTTTATTTCTTACCGTGTTTTGCTAGATTTAAACCCTTATTGTAGAAGTTATAACAAAAAATCTTGAACGCTGCATTCTTTTCCATTTCTTGCCGTAATGCTCTTTATTTCAGTTTCCTTTGTGTGTTATTTTTGAATGAAAGTTTTAATTTCATGTGTTATTGTTGTTTGAAATATTTTTCTGATATGCTGAGCTCGACAAACTCCGCTTTTTAATGTTTATATTGTTTATAATTTTATGTATCTAAATACTAAAAATGATGACCGAATAAAATTCGTTTATGCCCATATTACATAATTTTGCTTCACTACGTCCACCCATTTGTTATATCTTTGCAGTGTATATAGAAGGATAAGTTATTAAACGTTAATAATGGAACAGATGTAGGTTAAGTAAGAAGAGACGAGTGTTACATTCGTGATTTTTACTAGATTCTGGCGATCAAGACAAATCTTACGAATATTCTGGGAGCTTATGTCCTGCATTAAAAAAATCAAGTCTTATGGGTTTTGAAATATAAATAATATGGGATGACAAGCGACGTGTCAAAGAACCCTACGCTTCTTTGGAGTTGAAGCTAGAAGAGTCGGTACTCTTTTCCTACCACGGAGCCCTATTCCCCCACTGGGGACGTGTAGCCCAAGGAAAAGGTTTCCTTAGATATGGACGGGTAAATGCTTTGCGTGGGAGTGCATCAGATTAGGTTTTACTCCTGGATTGGTGGGAAATCCAAAAAAATAAATAAATTCTTAGAAGTATGTGCTATTGGTGGTAGGGGAGAAGGAGCAGCTGCCTTTTTTTCGTCCAGCTCTGCGTGAGAAACCGATGAAAGAATGCTTTGGGGTGACAAAAATACCCTCACTTTGGAAGGACTTCCCTTACATTTTCTTTCCGTTTTCTTTCTTAGCGTTTCACTGACCCAAACATTGAGACTGTCCATACCTTCCCACTAAGCTCCCTTATTCGTCATTCACCACCTTCTTCCCCCCACCCACAGAACTTGATTGAACTTCTCTCCACCCTAATGACCCACCGAGCTAGACCTTCTCGGAATGAAGGGAGGGCCACCGCGGGGCGTTTTGACAAGGCTTTTGTTCCCTGTCCCTCATGCAGCGATGGAAGGAAGAAGAAAAAGCATGCTTTTGTATCTAATTGCCTCCTTGCACTCCCAACCTTTTCCCCAATAAGGATTTTCTACTCCTACCTGTCCTAACGATCTGGGTATTCCCCGATCCTTGGCAGTCGACACACTACCACCACTTCACCTCAAAACAACCTCTTGGCATTCCTTCTCCTTTCTCCTCCTCACTCACCCCTTTACGTTAGTAACACCCCCAATGCATAAAACATCTGTGCATTTCAGTACACAAAGAAACAAGAAATATGTTCACAAATTTTCACCTCACGGTAAATTGTCTTTTCACCTATTTATAATGAAACGATTTTTACCATGTGAAGTCTAAACTCATCGTCAGGAAAGAGAAATTATTTTCTATCACACAATTAGTTGGGTAGTTATCTGGATTTCACCCCAATGGTAAACTGTCACGTCATCAGTAACTGTATTAACGCTTGCAATTTTGTATAGACTATCTTAGACGCAAAGGGATTTTTTTTTCGAATGAAAGGTACAAGACATATAACAATAACTGTGCGATGTGTTCTTCACGGTAGTCGGTGAAATTTCTGAATCTCCTGGCAAGTTACAGTTACTCATTCAGCGAGAAATATTCACACAACGGTGAGGAAGCATTATTCTACGAATTCGGATAATGCATTGTGTTAAATTTTTCTTAGAATTGCGGCTTGGAGTAATTCTAAACAGAGTCACCCTAGGATGTACCCAAAGGCGACTATCACCACGGCAGGTACGTGGGCGCGGAGCGGAGAAGGTACCCAAGCAAAACTAAGTCGGAAGCCACGGAAAAAACAAGGAAAACTTGGCTAGCCATGAGTTTCTATGAATAATTCTTGCGAAAAGATGAAGTTTTGTCAATGAACATTACAACGAAGCAAACATAATGATTCTTAGCTAAAAGAGGAAGCACAATTGGTATTGTAATATTTTCCTTTTGTTAAACAATTTCACTTGGTTTATAAGTTAAAAAAATAAATAATAGGATTATAAATGTATTATTGCATTTCATATGAAACATAATTGCTTTGACATTAGCGTTGAGAGTGCAGACCCTGACGTAGCGACGAGGAAATTCTCGGCCCAAGCAAAACTAAGTCGGAGGCCCATGAAAAAACAACTTTGACTAGCCATGAGTTTTTATGAATAATTCTCGTAAAAAGATGAAGTTTTGTCAATGAACATCATAACGAGGCAAATAGATTGATTCTTAGCTAAAATAGAAAGCAAAATTGGTATGGTAATATTTTCCTTTTGTTTAACAATTTTATTTTGTTTATAATGTTTAGAAATATAAATAATATGATTATAAATATATTATAGCATTTCATACGAAACATAATTGCTTTGACATTAACATTGAGAGTGCAGTCAACGACGTAGCGACGAGGAAATACTGAGCGCCGCAGCGGCGCCGAAAATCCAACGACGTAACTTTTTCCATTAGAGGCCAATAAAATGTAAACTATAGACACTACGCGAACAAAATTTTATATTTAGACGCACAAAGCAGAAAAAATTGACTACTGAAAATTTCAAAATGATTCATTGGAATGGAAAATTTTTACACCACTTTTAAAACCACGAGCGCCGCTAAGGCGCAGCGAATCCATATGAGGGTTAAAATGCTGCAATTGATAAAAATGTGGTGGTTAATAAAAATTTTGCTAATGATGAAAATGTTGCTGTTGATGAAAATGTTGCTGCTGATAAAAATTTTGCTGTTGATAAAAATATTGATGTTGTTGAAATTGGTAATGTTGAAGAAAATGTTAATGTTGTTGAAAATGTTGATGTTGTTGAAAATATTTCTGTTGTATAAAACGTTGCTGTTTTTGAAAATGTTGCTGTTGTTGCAAATATTGCTTTTGTAGAAAATGTGTATGTTTTTGAAAATGTTGATGATGTTAAAAAAGTTGCTGATGTTGAAAATGTAGTTTTTGATAATGTTACTGTTTATGAAAATGTTGCTGTTGTTGAAAATGTTGCTGTTGTTGAAAATGTCGCTCTAGTTGAAAACGTTAATGTTGTTGAAAATGTTGCTGTTGTAGAAAATGTTGCTGTTGTTGAAAATGTTACTGTTGTTGAAAATGTGATTTTGTTGAAAATGTTGCTGTGGATGAAAATGTTGCTGTTGATGAAAATGTTTCTGTGATTGAAAATGTTGCTGTTGATGAAAATGTTGCTGTTGATGAAAGTGTTGCTGTTGCTAAAAATGTTATTGTTGATGAAAATATTAATGTTTTTGATAATGTTGCTCTGGTTGAAAATGTTGCTGCTGTTGAAAATGTTGCTGTTTATGAAAATGTTGTTGTAAAAGAAACCCGTGCTGCAGTTGGTGTTGAAAACGTTGCTGTTCTTGTTGTTAAAAATGTTGCTGTTGTTGAAAATGCTGCTGTTGATAAAAATGTTTTGGCTGATTAAAATTTTGCTGTTGATAAAAATGTTGCTGTTGATGAAAATTTTGCTGTTGTTCAAAATGTTGCTGTTGTTGAAAATGTACTGTTGTTGAAAATGTAAAGGTGATGAAAATTTTGCTGTCGAAGAAAATGTTGCTGTTGATATAAATGTTGCTGTTGATGACATTGCTGTTGATGAAAAGGTTGCTGTTGATGAAAATGTTGCTGTTGATTAAAATGTTGCTGTTAATAAAAATTTTCCTGTTGATGAAAATGTTATTGTTGAAGAAAAAATTAATGTTGTTGAAAATGTTGCTGTTGTTGAAAATGTTGCTGTTGTTGAAAATGTTGCTGTTGTTATTGTTAAAAATATGTCTGTTGCTGTTTTTGAAGATGTTGCTTTTGCTGTTGTTGAAAATTTGCTATTGTTGAAAATGTTGCTGTTGTTGAAAATGCTGCTGTTGATAAAAATGTTTTGGCTGATTAAAATTTTGCTGTTGATAAAAATGTTGCTGTTGATGAAAATTTTGCTGTTGTTGAAAATGTTGCTGTTGTTGAAAATGTACTGTTGTTGAAAATGTAATGTTGATGAAAATTTTGCTGTCGAAGAAAATGTTGCTGTTGATATAAATGTTGCTGTTGATGAAAATGTTGCTGTTGATGAAAATGTTGCTGTTGATGAAAATGTTGCTGTTCATGAAAATGTTTCTATCGATGAAAATGTTGCTGTTGATGAAAATTGTGCTGTTGATAAAAATATCGATGTTGTTGAAATTGGTACTGTTGATGAAAATGTTAATGTTGTTGAAAATGTTGCTGTTGTTGAAAATGTTTCTGTTGTTGTAAATGTTTCTGTTATTGAAAATGTTGCTGTTGTTGCAAATATTGCTTTTGTAGAAAATGTGACTGTTGTTGAAAATGTTGATGTTGTTGAAAAAATTTCTGCTGTTAAAAATGTTGCTGTTGTTGAACATGTTGCTGTTGCTGAAAATGTTGCTGTTGTTGAAAATGTTGCTGATGTTGAGAATATTGCTGTTGTTTAAAATGTTGCTGTTGTTAAAAATGTTGCTGTAGTTGAAAATGTTGCTGTTGTTGAAAATGTTGCTGTTGTTGAAAATATTATTGTTTATGAAAATAGAAATGTTGTTGAAAATGTTGCTGTTGTTAAAAATGTTGCTGTTGTTGTTGTTAAAAATATGTCTCTTGCTGTTTTTTAATATGTTGCTTTTGCTGTTATTGAAAATTTGCTGTTGTTAAAATAATGCTGTCGTTGAAAATGCTGCTATTGCTGAAAATGTAGTGGTTGATTAAAATTTTGCTGTTGCTGAAAATGTTGCTGTTGTTGAAAATGTACTGTTGTTTTAAATGTTGCTGTTATTGAAAATGTTGCTGTTGTTGCAAATATACTTTTGTAGAAAGTGTGCCTGTTGTTGAAAATGTTGATGTTGTTGAAAAATTTGATGTTTTAAAAATGCTGTTTTTGATAATGTTGCTCTTGTCAAAAATGTTGCTGTTGTTAAAATGTTGCTGTTGCGGAAAATGTTTTGTTGTTGAATATGTTGCTGTTTTTGAAAATGTAGCTGTGTTTGAAAATGTAGCTCTGGTTGAAAATGTTGCTGTTGTTGAAAATGTTGCTGTTGTTGAAAATGTTGCTGTTGATGAAAATTTTGCTGTTGATGAAAATGTTGCTGTTTATGAAAGTGTTGCTGTTGTTGAAAATGTTATTGTTGATGAAAATATTAAGATTGTTGATAATGTTACTGTGGTTGAAAATGTTTCTTCTGTTGAAAATGTTGCTGTTAATGATAATGTTGTTGTTAAAGAATACCGTGCTGTAGTTGTTGAAAATGTTGCTGTTGTTGTTGTCGAAAATGTTGCTGTTTTTGAAAATTATGCCTTTGTTGAAAATGTTGCGGTTGTATAATATGTTCCTGTTGTTGAAGATGTTGCTGTTGTTGAAAATTACTGTGTATGAAAATGTTGTTGTTGATAAAAATGTTGCCGTTGATGAAAATTTTGCTGTCGTTGAAAATGTTACTGTTGTTGAAAATGTTGCTGTTGTTGAAAAAATTCTGTTGTTGAAAATGTTGCTGTTGTTGAAAATGTTGCTCTTGTTGAAAATGTTGCTGTTGTTAAAAATTACTGTTGCTGAAAATGTTGCTGTTGTTGAAAATGTTGCTAATGTTGAAAATGTTGCGGTTGACAAAAATGTAGCTGTTGATGAAAAATTTGCTGTTGATGAAAATGTTGCTGTTGTTAAAAATGTTGCTTTTGTTGAAAATGTTGCTGTTGTAAAAAATGTTGCTGTTTTTGAAAATGTTGCTGTTGTAGAAAAAACGTCATTTGTTGAATATGTTGATGTTGTTGAAAATGTTGCTATTGTTGAAATTAATGTTGTTGTTGAAAATGTTGCTACTGTTGAAAATGTTGCTGTTGTTGAAAATGTTGCTGTTGATGAAACAGTTGCTGTTGTTGAAAATGTTTGTGTTGTTGAAAATGTTGCTGTTATTAAAAATGTTGCTGTTGTTGAAAATATTGCTGTTGCGGAAAATCTTGCTGTAGTTGAATTTGTTGCTGTTGTTTAAAATATTGCTGTTGTTGAAAATGTTGCTGTTGTTGAAAATGTCGCTCTAGTTGAAAACGTTGCTGTTGTTGAAAATGTTGCTGTTGTAGAAAATTTTGCTGTTGTTGAAAATGTTGCTGTTGTTGAAAATGTGATTTTGTTGAAAATGTTGCTGTGGATGAAAATGTTGCTGTTGATGAAAATGTTTCTGTGGATGAAAATGTTGCTGTTGATGAAAATGTTGCTGTAGATGAAAGTGTTGCTGTTGCTAAAAATGTTATTGTTGATGAAAATATTAATGTTTTTGATAATGTTGCTCTGGTTGAAAATGTTGCTGCTATTGAAAATGTTGCTGTTACTAAAAATGTTGTTGTAAAAGAAACCCGGGCTGTAGTTGGTGTTGAAAACGTTGCTGTTCTTGTTGTTTAAAATGTTACTGTTCTGGAAAATGTTGTGTTTGATGAAAATGTTGCGGTTGTTGAATATGTTACTGTTTTTGAAAATGTTGCTGTTGTTAAAAATTACTGTGTATGAAAATGTTGTTGTTGATGAAAATGCTGCCGTTGATGAAAATGTTGCTGTCGTTGAAAATGTTGCTGTTGTTGAAAATGTTGCTGTTGTTGAAAAAATTCTGTTGTTGAAAATGTTGCTGTTGTTAAATATGTTGCTGTTGTTAAAAATCTTGCTAATGTGTAAAATGTTGTTGTTGTTGAAAATTTTGCTCTTGTTGAAAATGTTGCTGTTGATGAAAATTTTTTTTGTTGAAAATGTTGCTGTTGCTGAAAATGTTTCTGTATTTGAAAATGTTGCTGATGTTGAAAATATTGCTGTTGTTGAAAATGTTTTGTATATGAAAATTTTGCTGTTGATGAAAATGTTGCTGTTGATGAAAGTATTGCTGTTGTTGAAAATGTTATTGTTAATGAAAATATTAAGATTGTTGATAATGTTACTGTGGTTGAAAATGTTGCTGCTGTTGAAAATGTTGATGTTACTGAAAATGTTGTTGTTAAAGAATACCGTGCTGTAGTTGTTGTTGAAAATGTTGCTGTTGTTTTTGTCGAAAATGTTGCTGTTTTTGAAAATTATGCCTTTGTTGAAAATGTTGCGGTTTTATAATATGTTCCTGTTGTTGAAAATGTTGCTGTTGTTGAAAATTACTGTGTATGAAAATGTTGTTGTTGATAATAATGTTGCCGTTGATGAAAATGATGCTGTCGTTGAAAATGTTACTGTTGTTGAAAATGTTGCTGTTGTTGAAAAAATTCTGTTGTTGAAAATGTTGCTGTTGTTGAAAATGTTGCTCTTGTTGAAAATGTTGCTGTTGTTGAAAATTTGCTGTTGCTGAAAATGTTGCAGTTGCTCAAAATGTTGCTGTTGTTGAAAATGTTGCTAATGTTGAAAATGTTGCGGTTGACAATAATGTAGCTGTTGATGAAAAATTAGCTGTTAATGAAAATGTTGCTGTTGTTAAAAATGTTGCTTTTGTTGAAAATGTTGCTGTTGTAAAAAATGTTGCTGTTTTTGAAAATGTTGCTGTTGTAGAAAAAACGTCATTTGTTGAATATGTTGATGTTGTTGAAAATGTTGCTGTTGTTGAAAATGATGTTCTTGTTGAAAATGTTGCTACTGTTGAAAATGTTGCTGGTGTTGAAAATGTTGCTGTTGTTGAAACAGTTGCTGTTGTTGAAAATGTTTGGGTTGTTGAAAATGTTGCTGTTATTAAAAATGTTGCTGTTGTTGAAAATGCTGCTGTTTTTGAAAATGTTGCTGTTGTAAAAAATGTCTCATTTGTTGAATATGTTGCTGTGGTTGAAAATGTTGCTGTTGTTGAAAATAATGTTGTTGTTGAAAATGTTGCTACTGTTGAAAATGATGCTGTTGTTAAAAATGTTGCTGTTGTTGTTGTAAAAAATATGTTTTGCTGTTTTTGAAGATGTTCCTTTTCCTGTTGTTGAAAATTTGCTGTTGTTAAAATAATGCTGTTGTTGAAAATGCTGCTTTTGATAAAAATGTCGTGGTTGATTTAAATTTTGCTGTTAAAGAAAATGTTGCTGTTGATGAAAATATTACTGTAGTTCAAAATGGTTCTGTTATTGAAAATGTTGCTGTTGTTGAAAATGTTGCTGTTGATGAAAATGTTGCTGATTTGAAAACGTTGCTGTTGATGAAAATGTTGCTGTTGATGAAAATATTGCTGTTTATGAAAAAGTTACTTTTGATGAAAATGATGTTGTTGGTGAATATGTTGCTGTTCATGAAAATGTTGCTGTTGTAGAATTAAATGCTGTTGATGAAAATGTTGATGTTGATGAAAATGTTGCTGATGTTGAAAATGTTGCTTTTGTTTTAAATGTTGCTTTTGTTGAAAATGTTGCAATTTAAAAATTTTTGCAGTTTTTGAAAATGTTGCTGGTGTAGAAAATGCGTCAAATGTGTCAAAAGTGTCAGAGATACACACAAAAGGAAATATTGACAAAAGGAAATATTGAAAAAATGAAATATTGAGAAAAGGAAATATTGACAAAAGGAAATATTGAGAAAAGGAAATATTGACAAAAATAAATATTGACAAAAGGAAATATTGAAAAAAGGAAATATTTAAAAAAGGAAATAATGAAAAAAGGAAATATTGACAAAAGGAAATATTGAAAAAAGGAAATATTGACAAAAGATAATATTGACAAAAGGAAATATTGACAAAAGGAAGTATAGAAAAAAGGAAATATTGAAGAAAGGAAATATTGACAAAAGAAATATTGACAAAAGGAAATATTGGCAAAAGGAAGTATAGAAAAAAGGATATATAAAAAAAAGGAAATATTTAAAAAAAGGAAATATTGAAAAAAGGAAATATTGACAAAAGGAAATATTGACAAAAGAAAATATAAAAAAAGGGAAATATTCAAAAACGGAAATATTGACAAAAGGAAATATTGAAAAAAGGGAATATGGACAAAAGGAAATATTGAAAAAAGGAAATATTAACTAAAGGAAATATTGACAAAGGGGAAATATTGAAAAAAGGAAATATTGACAAAAAGAAATATTGACAAAAGGAAATATTGACAAAAGAAAATATTGACAAAAGGAAATATTGACAAAAGGAAATATTGAAAAAAGGAAATATTGACATAAGGAAATATAGAAAAAAGGAAATTTTGACAAAAGAAAAAATTGAAAAGAGTAAATATTGAAAAAAGTAAATATTGACAAAAGGAAATATTGAGAAAAGGAAGTATAGAAAAAGGAAATATTGAATAAAGGAAATATTGACAAGAGGAAATATTGAAAAAAGGAAATATTGACATAAGGAAATATTGAAAAAAGGAAATATTGACAAAAGTAAGTATTAAAAAAAGGAAACATTGACAAAAGGAAATACTGACAAAAGGAAGTATAGGAAAAAGGAAATATCGACAAAAGGAAATATTGAAAAAAAGGAAATATTGAAAAAAGGAAATATTGACAAAAGGAAATATTGACAAAAGGAAATAATGAAAAAAGGAAATATTGACAAAAGGAAATACTGACAAAAGGAAGTATTGGAAAAAGGAAATATCGACAAGGGGAAATATTAACAAAAGGAAATATTTAATAAAGGAAATATTGGAAAAAGGAAATATTGACAAATGGAAGTACAGAAAAAAAAAATTTGACAAAATGAAATCTTTACAAAAGGTGGTATAGAAAAAAGGAAATATTGAAAAAAGGAAGTATAGAAAAAAGGAAATATTGAAAAAAGGAAATATTGAAAAAAGGAAATATTGACAAATGAAATATTGACATAAGGAAGTACAGAAAAAAGGAAATATTGACGAAAGGAAATATTGACAAAAGGAAATATTGACAAAAGGAAGTATAGAAAAAAGGAAATATTGACAAAAGAAATATTGAAAAAAGGAAATATTGACAAAACGAAATATTGAAAAATGGAAGTATAGAAAAAAGGAAATATTGACAAAAGGAGATATTTACAAAAATAAATATTGACAAAAGAAAGTATAGAAAAAAGGAAATATTGACAAAAGGAGATATAGACAAAAGGAAATATAGAAAAAAAAAATAGAAAACGGAAATATTGAAAAAAGGAAATATTGAAAAAAGGAAGTAAATAGAAAAGGAAATATTGAAAAAAGGAAATATTGAAAAAAGGAAATATTGACATAAGGAAATATTGAAAAAAAGAAATAAATACAAAAGGAAGTATAGAAAAAAGGAAATATTGACGAAAGGAAATATTGAAAAAATGAAATATTGAATAAAGGAAAAATTGACAAAAGGAAATATTGAAAAAAGAAATATTCACAAAAAAGGAAATATTGAAAAAAGGAAATATTGACGAAAGGAAATATTTAAAAAAGGAAATATTGACAAAAGGAAATATTGACAAAAGGAAATATTGACAAAAGGAAGTATTGACAAAAGGAAGCATAGAAAAAAGGAATTATTGAAGAAAGGAAATATTGACAAAAGGAAATATTGAAAAAAGGAAATATTGACAAAAAGAGTTATTGACAAAAGGAAATATTGGCAAAAGGAAGTATAGAAAAAAGGATACATAGAAAAAAGGAAATATTTAAAAAAAGGAAATTTTGAAAAAAGGAAATATTGACAAGAGGAAATATTGACAAAAGAAATATAAAAAAAAGGAAATATTTAAAAAAAGGAAATATTGACAAAAGGAATTATTGACAAAAGGAAATATTGACAAAAGGAGATATTGAAAAAAGGATATACTGACAAAAGGAAGTATAGGAAAATGGAAATATCGACAAAAGGAAATATTGAAAAAAAGGAAATATTGAAAAAAGGAAATATTGACAAAAGTAAATATTGACAAAAGGAAATATTGAAAAAAGGAAATATTGACAAAAGAAAATACTGACAAAAGGAAGTATTGGAAAAAGGAAATATCGACAAGAGGAAATATTGACAAAAGGAAATATTGAATAAAGGAAATATTGGAAAAAGAAAATATTGACAAATGGAAGTATAGAAAAAAGAAAAAAAATTTGACAAAAGGAAATCTTTATAAAAGGAAGTATAGAAAAAAGGAAGTATTGAAAAAAGGAAGTATAGAAAAAAGGAAATATTGAAAAAAGGAAATATTGAAAAAAGGAAATAATGACAAATGAAATATTGACATAAGGAAGTACAGAAAAAAGGAAATATTGACAAAAGGAAATATTGACAAATGGAAATATTGACAAAAGGAAGTATAGAAAAAAGGAAATATTGACAAAACAAATATTGAAAAAAGGAATTATTGACAAAACGAAATATTGACAAAAGGAAGTATATAAAAAAGGAAATATTGACAAATGGAAATATTGACAAAAAGAAATATTGACAAAAGGAAGCATAGAAAAAAGGAAATATTGACAAAAGGAAATATTGACAAAAGGAAATATTGAAAAAAGGAAAAATTGAAAACGGAAATATTGAAAAAAGGAAATATTGAAAAAAGGAAGTATAGAGAAAAGGAAATATTGAAAAAAGGAAATATTGAAAAAAGGAAATATTGACAAAAGTAAATATTGAAAAAAAGAAAAATTGACAAAAATAAGTATAGAAAAAAGGAAATATTGACGAAAGGAAATATTGAAAAAAGGAAATATTGACAAAAGGAAATACTGACAAAAGGAAATATTGACATAAGGAAATATTGACAAAAGGAAATATTGACAAAAGAAAGTATAGAACAAAGGAAATATTGACAAAAGGAAATATTGACAAAAGGAAATATTAGCAAAAGGAAGGAAAAAAAATGGAAATATTGAAAAAATGAAATATTGAAAAAAGGAAATAAAAAAAGGAAATATTGACAAAAGGAAATATTGAGAAAAGGAAGTATAGAAAAAGGAAATATTGAATAAAGGAAATATTGACAAGAGGAAATATTGAAAAAAGGAAATATTGACATAAGGAAATATTGAAAAAAGGAAATATTGACAAAAGTAAGTATTAAAAAAAGGAAACATTGACAAAAGGAAATACTGACAAAAGGAAGTATAGGAAAAAGGAAATATCGACAAAAGGAAATATTGAAAAAAAGGAAATATTGAAAAAAGGAAATATTGACAAAAGGAAATATTGACAAAAGGAAATAATGAAAAAAGGAAATATTGACAAAAGGAAATACTGACAAAAGGAAGTATTGGAAAAAGGAAATATCGACAAGAGGAAATATTAACAAAAGGAAATATTGAATAAAGGAAATATTGGAAAAAGGAAATATTGACAAATGGAAGTACAGAAAAAAAAAATTTGACAAAATGAAATCTTTACAAAAGGTGGTATAGAAAAAAGGAAATATTGAAAAAAGGAAGTATAGAAAAAAGGAAATATTGAAAAAAGGAAATATTGAAAAAAGGAAATATTGACAAATGAAATATTGACATAAGGAAGTACAGAAAAAAGGAAATATTGACGAAAGGAAATATTGACAAAAGGAAATATTGACAAAAGGAAGTATAGAAAAAAGGAAATATTGACAAAAGAAATATTGAAAAAAGGAAATATTGACAAAACGAAATATTGAAAAATGGAAGTATAGAAAAAAGGAAATATTGACAAAAGGAGATATTTACAAAAATAAATATTGACAAAAGAAAGTATAGAAAAAAGGAAATATTGACAAAAGGAGATATAGACAAAAGGAAATATAGAAAAAAAAAATAGAAAACGGAAATATTGAAAAAAGGAAATATTGAAAAAAGGAAGTAAATAGAAAAGGAAATATTGAAAAAAGGAAATATTGAAAAAAGGAAATATTGACATAAGGAAATATTGAAAAAAAGAAATAAATACAAAAGGAAGTATAGAAAAAAGGAAATATTGACGAAAGGAAATATTGAAAAAATGAAATATTGAATAAAGGAAAAATTGACAAAAGGAAATATTGAAAAAAGAAATATTCACAAAAAGGAAATATTGAAAAAAGGAAATATTGACGAAAGGAAATATTTAAAAAAGGAAATATTGACAAAAGGAAATATTGACAAAAGGAAATATTGACAAAAGGAAGTATTGACAAAAGGAAGCATAGAAAAAAGGAATTATTGAAGAAAGGAAATATTGACAAAAGGAAATATTGAAAAAAGGAAATATTGACAAAAAGAGTTATTGACCAAACGAAATATTGGCAAAAGGAAGTATAGAAAAAAGGATACATAGAAAAAAGGAAATATTTAAAAAAAGGAAATTTTGAAAAAAGGAAATATTGACAAGAGGAAATATTGACAAAAGAAATATAAAAAAAAGGAAATATTTAAAAAAAGGAAATATTGACAAAAGGAATTATTGACAAAAGGAAATATTGACAAAAGGAGATATTGAAAAAAGGATATACTGAGAAAAGGAAGTATAGGAAAATGGAAGTATCGACAAAAGGAAATATTGAAAAAAAGGAAATATTGAAAAAAGGAAATATTGACAAAAGTAAATATTGACAAAAGGAAATATTGAAAAAAGGAAATATTGACAAAAGAAAATACTGACAAAAGGAAGTATTGGAAAAAGGAAATATCGACAAGAGGAAATATTGACAAAAGGAAATATTGAATAAAGGAAATATTGGAAAAAGAAAATATTGACAAATGGAAGTATAGAAAAAAGAAAAAAAATTTGACAAAAGGAAATCTTTATAAAAGGAAGTATAGAAAAAAGGAAGTATTGAAAAAAGGAAGTATAGAAAAAAGGAAATATTGAAAAAAGGAAATATTGAAAAAAGGAAATAATGACAAATGAAATATTGACATAAGGAAGTACAGAAAAAAGGAAATATTGACAAAAGGAAATATTGAAAAATGGAAATATTGACAAAAGGAAGTATAGAAAAAAGGAAATATTGACAAAACAAATATTGAAAAAAGAAAATATTGACAAAACGAAATATTGACAAAAGGAAGTATAGAAAAAAGGAAATATTGACAAATGGAAATATTGACAAAAAGAAATATTGACAAAAGGAAGCATAGAAAAAAGGAAATATTGACAAAAGGAAATATTGACAAAAGGAAATATTGAAAAAAGGAAAAATTGAAAACGGAAATATTGAAAAAAGGAAATATTGAAAAAAGGAAGTATAGAGAAAAGGAAATATTGAAAAAAGGAAATATTGAAAAAAGGAAATATTGACATAAGTAAATATTGAAAAAAAGAAAAATTGACAAAAATAAGTATAGAAAAAAGGAAATATTGACGAAAGGAAATATTGAAAAAGGAAATATTGACAAAAGGAAGTATAGAAAAAAGTAAATATTGACAAAAGTTAATATTGACAAAAAAAATATTGACAAAATGAAGAATAGAAAAAAGGAAATATTGAAAAAAGGAAGTATAGAAAAAAGGAAATTTTGAAAAAAGGGAATATTGAAAAAAGGAAATATTGACAAAAGGAAATATTGACATAAGGAAATATTGACAAAAGGAAATATTGACAAAAGGAAGTATAGAAAAAAGTAAATATTGAAAAAAGGAAATATTGAAATAAGGAAACATTGACAAATGAAATATTGACATAAGGAAGTACAGAAAAAAGGAAATATTGACAAAAGGAAATATTGACAAAAGGAAATATTGACAAAAGGAATTATAGAAAAAAGGAAATATTGACAAAAGAAATATTGAAAAAAGGAAATATTGACAAAACGAAATATTGACAAATGGAAGTATAGAAAAAAGGAAATATTGACAAAAGGAAATATTTACAAAAAGAAAAATTGACAAAAGGAAGTATAGAAAAATAGAAATATTGACAAAAGGAAATATTGACAAAAGGAAATATTGACAAAAGGAAATATTGACAAAAGGAAATATTGAAAAAAGGAAAAATAGAAAACGGAAATATTGAAAAAAGGAAATATTGAAAAAAGGAAATATTGATATAAGGAAATATTGAAAAAAAGAAATATTGACAGGAGTAAGTATAGAAAAAAGGAAATATTGACGAAAGGAAATATTGAAAAAAGGAAATATTGACAATTGGAAGTATAGAAAAAAGGATATAATGACAATAGGTAATATTGACAAAAAAAATATTGACAAAATGAAGTATAGAAAAGAGGTAATATTGAAAAAAGGAAGTATAGTAAAAAGGAAATATTGAAAATAGGAAATATTGAAAAAAGGAAATATTGACAAAAGGAAATACTGACAAAAGGAAATATTGACATAAGGAAATATTGACAAAAGGAAATATTGACAAAAGAAAGTATAGAACAAAGGAAATATTGACAAAAGGAAATATTGACAAAAGGAAATATTAGCAAAAGGAAGGAAAAAAAATGGAAATATTGAAAAAATGAAATATTGAAAAAAGGAAATAAAAAAAGGAAATATTGACAAAAGGAAATATTGAAAAAAGGAAATATTTACAAAAGGAAAATATTGGCAAACGGAAGTATAAAAAAAAGAAATATTGAAGAAAAGGAAATATTGACAAAAGGAAATATTGAATAAAGGAAATATTGACAAAAGGAAATATTAAAAAAGAAATTTTGACAAAAGGAAATATTGAAAGAAGGAAATATTGAAAAAAGGAAATATTGACAAAAGGAAATATTGAAAAAAGGAAATATTGACAAAAGGAAATAGTGACAAAAGGAAATATTGAAAAAAAGGAAATATTTACAAAAGGAAATAATGAAAAAAGGAATTATTGACAAAAGAAAATATTGACAAAAGGAAATATTGAAAAAAGGAAATATTGAGAAAAGAATTATTGACAAATGGAAGTATAGAAAAAAGCAATTATTGAAGAAAGGAAATATTGACAAAAGGAAATATTGAAATAAGGTAATATTGACAAAAAGAAATATTGACAAAAGGAAATATTGGCAAAAGGAAGTATAGAAAAAAGGATACATAGAAAAAAGGAAATATTTATATAAAGGAAATTTTGAAAAAAGGAAATCTTGACAAGAGGAAATATTGACAAAAGGAAATATTAACAAAAGAAATATAAAAAAGAAGGAAATATTCAAAAAAGGAAATATTGACGAAAGGAAATATTGAAAAAAGGGAATATGGACAAAAGGAAATATTGAAAAAAGGAAATATTGACAAAAGTAAATATTGACAAAAGGAAATATTGAAAAAAGGAAATATTGACAAAAGGAAATATTGACAAAAGGAAATATTGACAAAAGGAAATATTGAAAAAAGGATATACTGACAAAATGAAGTATAGGAAAAAGGAAATATCGACAAAAGGAAATATTGAAAAAAAGGAAATATTGAAAAAAGGAAATATTGACAAAAGAAAATATTGACAAAAGGAAATGTTAAAAAAAGGAAATATTGACAAAAGGAAATACTGACAAAAGGAAATTTTGGAAATAGGAAATATCGACAAGAGGAAATATTGACAAAAGGAAATATTGAATAAAGGAAATATTGGAAAATGGAAATATTGACAAATGGAAGTATAGAAAAATGAAAAAAAATTTGACAAAAGGAAATCTTTACAAAATGAAGTATAGAAAAAAGGAAATATTGAAAAAAGGAAGTATAGAAAAAAGAAAATATTGAAAAAAGGAAATATTGAAAAAAGGAAATATTGACAAATGAAATATTGACATAAGGAAGTACAGAAAAAAGGAAATATTGACAAAAGGAAATATTGACTAATGGAAATATTGACAAAAAAAAGTATAGAAAAAAGGAAATATTGACAAAAGAAATATTGACAAAAGAAAATATTGACAAAACGAAATATTTACAAAAGGAAGTATAGAAAAAAGGAAATATTGACAAAAGAAAATATTGAAAAAAAGAAATATTGACAAAAGGAAGTATTGAAAAAAGGAAATATTGACAAAAGGAAATATTGAAAAATGGAAAAATTGAAAACGGAAATATTGAAAAAAGGAAATATTGAAAAAAGGAAGTATAGAGAAAAGGAAATATTGAAAAAAGGAAATATTGAAAAAAGGAAAAATTGACAAAAGGAAGTAAGGAAAAAAGGATATATTGAAAAAAGGAAGTATAGAAAAAAGGAAATAAAAAAAAGGAAATATTGAAAAAAGGAAATATTGACAAAAGTGAATATTGACAAAAGGAAGTATAGAAAAAAGGAAATATTGAAGAAAAGGAAATATTGACAAAAGGAAATATTGACTAAAGGAAATATTGACAAACGGAAATATTGAAAAAAGAAATATTGACACAAGGAAATTTTGACAAAAGGAAATATTGACAAAAGGAAGCATAGAAAAAAGGAATTATTGAAGAAAGGAAATATTGACAAAAGGAAATATTGAAAAAAGGAAATATTGACAAAAAGAGTTATTGAGAAAAGGAAATATTGGCAAAAGGACGTATAGAAAAAAGGATACATAGAAAAAAGGAAATATTTAAAAAAAGGAAATTTTGAAAAAAGGAAATATTGACAAGAGGAAATATTGACAAAAGAAATATAAAAAAAAGGAAATATTTAAAAAAAGGAAATATTGACAAAAGGAATTATTGACAAAAGGAAATATTGACAAAAGGAAATATTGACAAAAGGAGATATTGAAAAAAGGATATACTGACAAAAGGAAGTATAGGAAAATGGAAATATCGAAAAAGGAAATATTGAAAAAAAGGAAATATTGAAAAAAGGAAATATTGACAAAAGTAAATATTGACAAAAGGAAATATTGAAAAAAGGAAATATTGACAAAAGAAAATACTGACAAAAGGAAGTATTGGAAAAAGGAAATATCGACAAGAGGAAATATTGACAAAAGGAAATATTGAATATAGGAAATATTGGAAAAAGAAAATATTGACAAATGGAAGTATAGAAAAAAGAAAAAAAATTTGACAAAAGGAAATCTTTATAAAAGGAAGTATAGAAAAAAGGAAGTATTGAAAAAAGGAAGTATAGAAAAAAGGAAATATTGAAAAAAGGAAATATTGAAAAAAGGAAATATTGACAAATGAAATATTGACATAAGGAAGTACAGAAAAAAGGAAATATTGACAAAAGGAAATATTGACAAATGTGAATATTGACAAAAGGAAGTATAGAAAAAAGGAAATATTGACAAAACAAATATTGAAAAAAGAAAATATTGACAAAACGAAATATTGACAAAAGGAAGTATAGAAAAAAGGAAATATTGACAAATGGAAATATTGACAAAAAGAAATATTGACAAAAGGAAGCATAGAAAAAAGGAAATATTGACAAAAGGAAATATTGACAAAAGGAAATATTGAAAAAAGGAAAAATTGAAAACGGAAATATTGAAAAAAGGAAATATTGAAAAAAGGAAGTATAGAGAAAAGGAAATATTGAAAAAAGGAAATATTGAAAAAAGGAAATATTGACATAAGTAAATATTGAAAAAAAGAAAAATTGACAAAAATAAGTATAGAAAAAAGGAAATATTGACGAAAGGAAATATTGAAAAAAGGAAATATTGACAAAAGGAAGTATAGAAAAAAGTATATATTGACAAAAGTTAATATTGACAAAAAAAATATTGACAAAATGAAGAATAGAAAAAAGGAAATATTGACAAAAGGAAATATTGAAAAAAAGAAATATTGACAAAAGGAAGTATTGAAAAAAGGAAATATTGACAAAAGGAAATATTGAAAAATGGAAAAATTGAAAACGGAAATATTGAAAAAAGGAAATATTGAAAAAAGGAAGTATAGAGAAAAGGAAATATTGAAAAAAGGAAATATTGAAAAAAGGAAATATTGACATTAAGAAATATTGAAAAAAAGAAATATTGCAAAAGGAAGTACAGAAAAAAGGAAATATTGACGAAAGGAAATATTGAATAAAGGAAATATTGACAAAAGGAAGTAAGGAAAAAAGGATATATTGAAAAAAGGAAGTATAGAAAAAAGGAAATGTTGAAAAAAGGAAGTATATAAAAAAGGAAATATTGAAAAAAGGTAATATTGAAAAAAGGAAATATTGACAAAAGGAAATATTGAAATAAGGAAATATTGACAAAAGGAAATATTGACAAAAGGAAGTATAGAAAAAAGGAAATATTGACAAAAGGAAATATTGAAAAAAGGATATATTGATAAAGGAAATATTGACAAAAGGAAGGAAAAAAAATGGAAATATTGGAAAAAGGAAATATTGAAAAAAGGAAATAAAAAAAAGGAAATATTGAAAAAAGGAAATATTGACAAAAGTGAATATTGACAAAAGGAAGTATAGAAAAAAGGAAATATTGAAGAAAAGGAAATATTGACAAAAGGAAATATTGACTAAAGGAAATATTGACAAACGGAAATATTGAAAAAAGAAATATTGACAAAAGGAAATTTTGACAAAAGGAAATATTGACAAAAGGAAGCATAGAAAAAAGGAATTATTGAAGAAAGGAAATATTGACAAAAGGAAATATTGAAAAAAGGAAATATTGACAAAAAGAATTATTGACAAAAGGAAATATTGGCAAAAGGAAGTATAGAAAAAAGGATACATAGAAAAAAGGAAATATTTAAAAAAAGGAAATTTTGAAAAAAGGAAATATTGACAAGAGGAAATATTGACATAAGAAATATAAAAAAAAGGAAATATTTAAAAAAAGGAAATATTGACAAAAGGAATTATTGACAAAAGGAAATATTGACAAAAGGAAATATTGACAAAAGGAGATATTGAAAAAAGGATATACTGACAAAAGGAAGTATAGGAAAATGGAAATATCGACAAAAGGAAATATTGAAAAAAAGGAAATATTGAAAAAAGGAAATATTGACAAAAGTAAATATTGACAAAAGGAAATATTGAAAAAAGGAAATATTGACAAAAGAAAATACTGACAAAAGGAAGTATTGGAAAAAGGAAATATCGACAAGAGGAAATATTGACAAAAGGAAATATTGAATAAAGGAAATATTGGAAAAAGAAAATATTGACAAATGGAAGTATAGAAAAAAGAAAAAAAATTTGACAAAAGGAAATCTTTATAAAAGGAAGTATAGAAAAAAGGAAGTATTGAAAAAAGGAAGTATAGAAAAAAGGAAATATTGAAAAAAGGAAATATTGAAAAAAGGAAATATTGACAAATGAAATATTGACATAAGGAAGTACAGAAAAAAGGAAATATTGACAAAAGGAAATATTGACAAATGGAAATATTGACAAAAGGAAGTAAAGAAAAAAGGAAATATTGACAAAACAAATATTGAAAAAAGAAAATATTGACAAAACGAAATATTGACAAAAGGAAGTATAGAAAAAAGGAAATATTGACAAATGGAAATATTGACAAAAAGAAATATTGACAAAAGGAAGCATAGAAAAAAGGAAATATTGACAAAAGGAAATATTGACAAAAGGAAATATTGAAAAAAGGAAAAATTGAAAACGGAAATATTGAAAAAAGGAAATATTGAAAAATGGAAGTATAGAGAAAAGGAAATATTGAAAAAAGGAAATATTGAAAAAAGGAAATATTGACATAAGTAAATATTGAAAAAAAGATAAATTGACAAAAATAAGTATAGAAAAAAGGAAATATTGACGAAAGGAAATATTGAAAAAAGGAAATATTGACAAAAGGAAGTATAGAAAAAAGTATATATTGACAAAAGTTAATATTGACAAAAAAAATATTGACAAAATGAAGAATAGAAAAAAGGAAATATTGAAAAAAGAAAGTATAGAAAAAAGGAAATTTTGAAAAAAGGGAATATTGAAAAAAGGAAATATTGACAAAAGGAAATATTGACATAAGGAAATATTGACAAAAGGAAATATTGACAAAAGGAAGTATAGAAAAAAGGAATTATTGAAAAAAGGAAGTATAGAAAAAAGGAAATATTGAAAAAAGGAAATATTGAAAAAAGGAAACATTGACAAATGAAATATTGACATAAGGAAGTACAGAAAAAAGGAAATATTGACAAAAGGAAATATTGACAAAAGGAAATATTGACAAAAGGAATTATAGAAAAAAGGAAATATTGACAAAAGAAATATTGAAAAAAGGAAATATTGACAAAACGAAATATTGACAAATGGAAGTATAGAAAAAAGGAAATATTGACAAAAGGAAATATCTACAAAAAGAAAAATTGACAAAAGGAAGTATAGAAAAATAGAAATATTGACAAAAGGAAATATTGACAAAAGGAAATATAGACAAAAGGCAATATTGAAAAAAGGAAAAATAGAAAACGGAAATATTGAAAAAAGGAAATATTGAAAAAAGGAAATATTGATATAAGGAAATATTGAAAAAAAGAAATATTGACAGGAGTAAGTATAGAAAAAAGGAAATATTGTCGAAAGGAAATATTGAAAAAAGGATATATTGACAATTGGAAGTATAGAAAAAGGATATAATGACAATAGGTAATATTGACAAAAAAAAATATTGAAAAAATGAAGTATAGAAAAGAGGAAATATTGAAAAAAGGAAGTATAGTAAAAAGGAAATATTGAAAATAGGAAATATTGAAAAAAGGAAATATTGACAAAAGGAAATACTGACAAAAGGAAATATTGACATAAGGAAATATTGACAAAAGGAAATATTGACAAAAGGAAGTATAGAACAAAGGAAATATTGACAAAAGGAAATATTGACAAAAGGAAATATTAGCAAAAGGAAGGAAAAAAAATGGAAATATTGAAAAAAGGAAATATTGAAAAAAGGAAATAAAAAAAGGAAATATTGACAAAAGGAAATATTGAAAAAAGGAAATATTTACAAAAGGAAATATTGGCAAACGGAAGTATAGAAAAAAGGAAATATTGAAGAAAAGGAAATATTGACAAAAGGAAATATTGAATAAAGGAAATATTGACAAAAGGAAATATTAAAAAAAGAAATATTGACAAAAGGAAATATTGAAAGAAGGAAATATTGAAAAAAGGAAATATTGACAAAAGGAAATATTGAAAAAAGGAAATATTGACAAAAGGAAATAGTGACAAAAGGAAATATTGAAAAAAAGGAAATATTGAAAAAAGGAAATATTGACAAAAGAATTTTTGACAAATGGAAGTATAGAAAAAAGCAATTATTGAAGAAAGGAAATATTGACAAAAGGAAATATTGAAATAAGGTAATATTGACAAAAAGAAATATTGACAAAAGGAAATATTGGCAAAAGGAAGTATAGAAAAAAGGATACATAGAAAAAAGGAAATATTTATATAAAGGAAATTTTGAAAAAAGGAAATCTTGACAAGAGGAAATATTGACAAAAGGAAATATTAACAAAAGAAATATAAAAAAGAAGGAAATATTCAAAAAAGGAAATATTGACGAAAGGAAATATTGAAAAAAGGGAATATGGACAAAAGGAAATATTGAAAAAAGGAAATATTGACAAAAGTAAATATTGACAAAAGGAAATATTGAAAAAAGGAAATATTGACAAAAGGAAATATTGACAAAAGGAAATATTGACAAAAGGAAATATTGACAAAAGGAAATATTGAAAAAAGGATATACTGACAAAAGGAAGTATAGGAAAAAGGAAATATCGACAAAAGGAAATATTGAAAAAAAGGAAATATTGAAAAAAGGAAATATTGACAAAAGAAAATATTGACAAAAGGAAATGTTAAAAAAAGGAAATATTGACAAAAGGAAATACTGACAAAAGGAAATATTGGAAATAGGAAATATCGACAAGAGGAAATATTGACAAAAGGAAATATTGAATAAAGGAAATATTGGAAAATGGAAATATTGACAAATGGAAGTATAGAAAAAAGAAAAAAAATTTGACAAAAGGAAATCTTTACAAAATGAAGTATAGAAAAAAGGAAATATTGAAAAAAGGAAGTATAGAAAAAAGGAAATATTGAAAAAAGGAAATATTGAAAAAAGGAAATATTGACAAATGAAATATTGACAAATGAAATATTGACATAAGGAAGTACAGAAAAAAGGAAATATTGACAAAAGGAAATATTGACTAATGGAAATATTGACAAAAAAAAGTATAGAAAAAAGGAAATATTGACAAAAGAAATATTGACAAAAGAAAATATTGACAAAACGAAATATTGACAAAAGGAAGCATAGAAAAAAGGAAATATTGACAAAAGGAAATATTGAAAAAAGGAAATATTGACAAAAGGAAGTATTGAAAAAAGGAAATATTGACAAAAGGAAATATTGAAAAATGGAAAAATTGAAAACGGAAATATTGAAAAAAGGAAGTATAGAGAAAAGGAAATATTGAAAAAAGGAAATATTGAAAAAAGGAAATATTGACATTAAGAAATATTGAAAAAAAGAAATATTGCAAAAGGAAGTACAGAAAAAAGGAAATATTGACGAAAGGAAATATTGAATAAAGGAAATATTGACAAAAGGAAGTAAGGAAAAAAGGATATATTGAAAAAAGGAAGTATAGAAAAAAAGAAATGTTGAAAAAAGGAAGTATATAAAAAAGGAAATATTGAAAAAAAGTAATATTGAAAAAAGGAAATATTGACAAAAGGAAATATTGAAATAAGGAAATATTGACAAAAGGAAATATTGACAAAAGGAAGTATAGAAAAAAGGAAATATTGACAAAAGGAAATATTGAAAAAAGGATATATTGATAAAGGAAATATTGACAAAAGGAAGGAAAAAAAATGGAAATATTGGAAAAAAGAAATATTGAAAAAAGGAAATAAAAAAAAGGAAATATTGAAAAAAGGAAATATTGACAAAAGTGAATATTGACAAAAGGAAGTATAGAAAAAAGGAAATATTGAAGAAAAGGAAATATTGACAAAAGGAAATATTGACTAAAGGAAATATTGACAAACGGAAATATTGAAAAAAGAAATATTGACAAAAGGAAATATTGAAAAAAGGAAATATTGAAAAAAGGAAATATTGACAAAAGGAAATATTGAAAAAAAGAAATATTGACAAAAGGAAATATTGACAAAAGGAAATATTGAGAAAAGGAAATATTGACAAAAGGAAATGTTGACAAAAGGAAATATTGAAAAAAGGAATTATTTACAAAAGGAAATAATGAAAAAAGGAATTATTGACAAAAGGAAATATTGACAAAATTAAAATATTGAAAAAAGGCAATATTGACAAAAGAATTATTCACAAAAGGAAATATTGATACAGGAAGTATAGAAAAAAGGAAATATTGAAGAAAGGAAATATTGACAAAAGGAAATATTGAAAAAAGGAAATATTGACAAAAAGAAATATTGACAAAAGGAAATATTGGAAAAAGGAAGTATAGAAAATAGGATATATAGAAAAAAGGAAATATTTAAAAAAAGGAAATATTGAAAAAAGAAAATATCGACAAAAGGAAATATAGACAAAAGGAAATATTGACAAAAGAAAATATAAAAAAAAGGAAATATTCAATAAAGGAAATATTGACAATAGGAAATATTGAAAAAATGGAATATGGACAAAAGGAAATATTGAAAAAAGGAAATATTCACTAAAGGAAATATTGACAAAAGGAAATATTGAAAAAAGGAAATATTGACAAAAGGAAATATTTGAAAAAGGAAAAATTGAAAACGGAAATATTGAAAAAAGGAAATATTGAAAAAGGAAGTATAGAGAAAAGGAAATATTGAAAAATGGAAATATTGAAAAAAGGTAATATTGAAAAAAGGAAATATTGAAAAAAGGAAATATTGACAAATGAAATATTGACATAAGGTAGTACAGAAAAAAGGAAATATTGACAAAAGGAAATATTGACAAAAGGAAATATTGACAAAAGGAAATATAGAAAAAAGGAAATATTGTAAAAAGAAATATTGAAAAAAGGAAATATTGACAAAACGAAATATTGACAAATGGAAGTATAGAAAAAAGGAAATATTGACAAAAGGAGATATTTACAAAAAGAAATATTGACAAAAGGAAGTATAGAAAAAAGGAAATATTGACAAAAGGAAATATTGAAAAAAGGAAAAATAGAAAACGGAAATATTGAAAAAGGAAATATAGAAAAAAGGAAGTAAAGAGAAAAGGAAATATTGAAAAAAGGAAATATTGAAAAAAGGAAATATTGAAAAAAGAAAATATCGACAAAAGGAAATATTGACAAAAGGAAATATTGACAAAAGGAAATATTGACAAAAGTAAGTAAAGAAAAAAGGAAATATTGAAAAAAAGGAAATATTGACAAAAGGAAATATTGACAAAAGGAAATATTGACAAAAGGAAATATTGACAAATGGAAGTATAGAAAAAAGGAAATATTGACAAAAGGAGATATTTACAAAAAGAAATATTGACAAAAGGAGGTAAAGAAAAAAGGAAATATTGACAAAAGGAAATATTGACAAAAGGAAATATTGAAAAAGGAAATATTGACAAAAGGAAATATTGAAAAAAGAAAATATATACAAAAGGAAATATTGACAAAAGGAAATATTGAGAAAAGGAAATATAGAAAAAAGGAAATATTGACAAAACAAATATTGAAAAAAGAAAATATTGACAAAACGAAATATTGACAAAAGGAAGTATAGAAAAAAGGAAATATTGACAAAAGGAAATATTGACAAAAATAAATATTGACAAAAGGAAACATAGAAAAAAGGAAATATTGACAAAAGGAAATATTGACAAAAGGAAATATTGAAAAAAGGAAAAATTGAAAACGGAAATATTGAAAAAAGGAAATATTGAAAAAAGGAAGTATAGAGAAAAGGAAATATTGAAAAAAGGAAATATTGAAAAAAGGAAATATTGACATAAGGAAATATTGAAAAAAAGAAATAGTGACAAAAATATGTATAGAAAAAAGGAAATATTGACGAAAGGAAATATTGAAAAAAGGAAATATTGACAGAAGGAAGTATAGAAAAAAGTATATATTGACAAAAGGTAATATTGAGAAAAAAAAATATTGACAAAATGAAGTATAGAAAAAAGGAAATATTGAAAAAAGGAAGTATAGGAAAAAGGAAATATTGAAAAAAGGGAATATTGAAAAAAGGAAATATTGACAAAAGGAAATATTGACATAAGGAAATATGGACAAAAGGAAATATTGACAAAAGGAAGTATAGAAAAAAGGAAACATTGAAATAAGGAAGTATAGAAAAAAGGAAATATTGAAAAAAGGAAATATTGAAAAAAGGAAACATTGACAAATGAAATATTGACATAAGGAAGTACAGAAAAGGGAAATATTGACAAAAGGAATTATTGACAAAAGGAAATATTGACAAAAGGAAATATTGACAAAAGGAAGTATAGAAAAAAGGAAATATTGACAAAAGAAATATTGAAAAAAGGAAATATTGACAAAACTAAATATTGACAAATGGAAGTACAGAAAAAAGGAAATATTGACAAAAGGAAATATTTACAAAAAGAAATATTGACAAAAGGAAGTATAGAAAAAAGGAAATATTGACAAAAGGAAATATTGACAAAAGGAAATATTGAAAAAAGGAAAAATAGAAAACGGAAATATTGAAAAAAGGAAATATTGAAAAAAGGAAACATTGACAAATGAAATATTGACATAAGGAAGTACAGAAAAAAGGAAATATTGACAAAAGGAATTATTGACAAAAGGAAATATTGAAAAAAGGAAATATTGACAAAAGGAAGTATAGAAAAAAGGAAATATTGACAAAAGAAATATTGAAAAAAGGAAATATTGACAAAACGAAATATTGACAAATGGAAGTATAGAAAAAAGGAAATATTGACAAAAGGAAATATTTACAAAAAGAAATATTGACAAAAGGAAGTATAGAAAAAAGGAAATATTGACAAAAGGAAATATTGACAAAAGGAAATATTGACAAAAGGAAATATTGAAAAAAGGAAAAATAGAAAACGGAAATATTGAAAAAAGGAAATATTGAAAAAAGGAAATATTGATATAAGGAAATATTGAAAAAAAGGAAATATTGACAAAATTAAGTATAGAAAAAAGGAAATATTGAGGAAAGGAAATATTAAAAAAAGGAAATATTGACAATTGGAAGTATAGAAAAAAGGATAAAATGACAATAGGTAATATTGACAAAAAAAATATTGACAAAATGAAGTATAGAAAAGAGGAAATATTGAAAAAAGGAAGTATAGTAAAAAGGAAATATTGAAAATAGGGAATATTGAAAAAAGGAAATATTGACAAAAGGAAATATTTACAAAAGGAAATATTGACATAAGGAAATATTGACAAAAAGAAATATTGACAAAAGGAAGTATAGAACAAAGGAAATATTGACAAAAGGAAATATTGACAAAAGGAAATATTAACAAAAGGAAGGAAAAAAAATAGAAATATTGAAAAAAGGAAATATTGAAAAAAGGAAATAAAAAAAGGAAATATTGACAAATGGAAATATTGAAAAAAGGAAATATTGACAAAAGGAAATTTTGACAAACGGAAGTATAGAAAAAAGGAAATATTGAAGAAAAGGAAATATTGACAAAAGGAAATATTGAATAAAGGGAATATTGACAAAAAGAAATATTGAAAAAAGAAATATTGACAAAAGGAAATATTGAACGAAGGAAATATTGAAAAAAGGAAATATTGACAAAAGGAAATATTGAAAAAAGGAAATATTGACAAAAGGAAATAGTGACAAAAGGAAATATTGAAAAAAAGGAAATATTTACAAAAGGAAATAATGAAAAAAGGAAATATTGACAAAAGAAAATATTGACAAAAGGAAATATTGGCAAAAGGAAGTATAGAAAAAAGGATACATAGAAAAAAGGAAATATTTATAAAAAGGAAATTTTGAAAAAAGGAAATATTGACAAGAGGAAATATTGACAAAAGGAAATATTGACAAAAGAAATATAAAAAAGAAGGTAATATTCAAAAAAGGAAATATTGACAGAAGGAAATATTGAAAAAAGGGAATATGGACAAAAGGAAATATTGAAAAAAGGAAATATTGACAAAAGGAAATATTGACAAAAGGAAATATTGAAAAAAGGAAATATTGACAAAAGGAAATATTGACAAAAGGAAATATTGACAAAAGGAAATATTGACAAAAGGAAATATCGAAAAAAGGATATACTAACAAAAGGAAGTATAGGAAAAAGGAAATATCGACAAAAGGAAATATTGAAAAAAAGGAAATATTGAAAAAAGGAAATATTGACAAGAGAAAATATTGACAAAAGGAAATATTGAAAAAAGGAAATATTGACAAAAGGAAATACTGACAAAAGGAAGTATTGGAAATAGGAAATATCGACAAGAGGAAATATTGACAAAAGGAAATATTGAATAAAGGAAATATTGGAAAATGGAAATATTGACAAATGGAAGTATAGAAAAAAGAAAAAAAATTTGACAAAAGGAAATCTTTACAAAATGAAGTATAGAAAAAAGGAAATATTGAAAAAAGGAAGTATAGAAAAAAGGAAATATTGAAAAAAGGAAATATTGAAAAAAGGAAATATTGACAAATGAAATATTGACATAAGGAAGTACAGAAAAAAGGAAATATAGACAAAAGGAAATATTGACTAATGGAAATATTGACAAAAGAAATATTGAAAAAAGATAATATTGACAAAACGAAATATTGACAAAAGGAAGTATAGAAAAAAGAAAATATTGACAAAAGGAAATATTGACTAAAAGAAATATTGACAAAAGGAAGTATAGAAAAAAGGAAATATTGACAAAAGGAAATATTGACAAAAGGAAATATTGAAAAATGGAAAAATTGAAAACGGAAATATTGAAAAAAGGAAATATTGAAAAAAGGAAGTATAGAGAAAAGGAAATATTGAAAAAAGGAAATATTGAAAAAAGGAAATATTGACATAAGGAAATATTGAAAAAAAGAAATATTGCAAAAGGAAGTACAGAAAAAAGGAAATACTGACGAAAGGAAATATTGAAAACAGGAAATATTGACAAAAGGAAGTATAGAAAAGAGGATATATTGAAAAAAGGAAGTATAGAAAAAAGGAAATATTGAAAAAAGGAAGTATATAAAAAAAGGAAATATTGAAAAAAGGTACAATTGATAAAAGGAAATATTGACAAAAGGAAATATTGACATAAGGAAATATTGACAAAAGGAAGTATAGAAAAAAGGAAATATTGACAAAAGGAAATATTGAAAAAAGGATATATTGACAAAAGGAAATATTGACAAAAGGAAGGAAAAAAAATGGAAATATTGAAAAAAGGAAATATTGAAAAAAGGAAATAAAAAAAAGGAAATATTGAAAAAAGGAAATATTGACAAAAGGAAATATTGACAAAAGGAAGTATAGAAAAAAGGAAATATTGAAGAAAAGGAAATATTGACAAAAGGAAATATTGACTAAAGGAAATATTGACAAACGGAAATATTGAAAAAAGAAATATTGACAAAAGGATATATTGAAAAAAGGAAATATTGAAAAAAGGAAATATTGACAAAAGGAAATATTGAAAAAAAGAAATATTGACAAAAGGAAATATTGACAAAAGGAAATATTGAGAAAAGGAAATATTGACAAAAGGAAATGTTGACAAAAGGAAATATTGAAAAAAGGAATTATTTACAAAAGGAAATAATGAAAAAAGGAAATATTGACAAAAGGAAATATTGACAAAAGGAAATATTAAAAAAAGGAAATATTGACAAAAGAATTATTCACAAAAGGAAATATTGATAAAGGAAGTATAGAAAAAATGAAATATTGAAGAAAGGAAATATTGACAAAAGGAAATATTGAAAAAAGTAAATATTTACAAAAAGAAATATTTATAAAAGGAAATATTGGCAAAAGGAAGTATAGAAAAAAGGATACATAGAAAAAACGAAATATTTAAAAAAAGGAAATATTGAAAAAAGAAAATATCGACAAAAGGAAATATTGACAAAAGGAAATATTGACAAAAGAAAATATATAAAAAAGGAAATATTCAAAAAAGGAAATATTGACAAAAGGAAATATTGAAAAAAGGGAAAATGGACAAAAGGAAATATTTGAAAAAGGAAAAATTGAAAACGGAAATATTGAAAAAGGAAGTATAGAGAAAAGGAAATATTGAAAAAAGGAAATATTGAAAAAAGGAAATATTGAAAAAAGGAAATATTGAAAAAAGGAAATATTGTCAAATGAAATATTGTATAAGGTAGTACAGAAAAAAGGAAATATTGACAAAAGGAAATATTGACAAAAGGAAGTATAGAAAAAAGGAAATATTGTATAAAGAAATATTGAAAAAAGGAAATATTGACAAAAGGAGATATTTACAAATAGAAATATTGACAAAAGGAAGTATAGAAAAAAGGATATATTGACAAAAGGAAATATTGACAAAAGGAAATATTGAAAAAAAGAAAAATAGAAAACGGAAATATTGAAAAAGGAAATATTGAAAAAAGGAAGTAAAGAGAAAAGGAAATATTGAAAAAAGGAAATATTGAAAAAAGGAAATATTGACATAAGGAAATATTGAAAAAAAGAAATATTGAATAAAGGAAGTATAGAAAAAAGGAAATATTGACGAATGGAAATATTGAAAACAGGAAATATTGACAAAAGGAAGTATAGATAAAAGGATATAATGACAAAAGGTAATATTGTCAAAAAAAATATTGACAAAATGAAGTATAGAAAAAAGGAAATATTGAAAAAAGGAAGTATAGTAAAAAGGAAATATTGAAAATAGGGAATATTGAAAAGAGGAAATATTGACAAAAGGAAATATTGACATAAGGAAATATTGACAAAAGGAAATATTGACAAAAGGAAATATTGACAAAAGGAAGGAAAAAAAATGGAAATATTGAAAAAAGGAAATATTGAAAAAAGGAAAAAAAAAAGTAAATATTGACAAAAGGAAATATTGAAAAAAGAAATATTGACAAAAGGAAATATTGAAAAAAGGAAATAATGAAAAAAGGAAATATTGACAAAAGGTAATATTGACAAAAGGAGATATTGAAAAAAGGAAATATTGACAAAAGAATTTTTGACAAAAGGAAATATTGACAAAAGGAAGTATAGAAAAAAGGAATTATTGAAGAAAGGAAATATTGACAAAAGGAAATATTGAAAAAAGGAAATATAAAAAAAAGGAAATATTCAAAAAAGGAAATATTGACAAAAGAAATATTGAAAAAAGGGAATATGGACAAAAGGAAATATTGAAAAAAGGAAATATTGACTAAAGGAAATATTGACAAAAGGAAATATTGAAAAAAGGAAAAATTGACAAAAGGAAATATTGACAAAAGGAAATATTGACAAAAGGAAATATTGACGAAAGCAAATATTGAAAAAAGGATATACTGACAAAAGGAAGTATTGGAAAAAGGAAATATCGACATAAGGAAATATTGAAAAAAAGGAAATATTGAAAAAAGGAAATATTGACAAAAGGAAATATTGACAAAAGGAAATATTGAAAAAAGGAAATATTGACATAAGGTAATACTGACACAAGGAAGTTTTGGAAAAAGGAAATATCGTCAAGAGGAAATATTGACAAAAGGAAATATTGAATAAAGGAAATATTGGAAAAAGGAAAATATTGACAAATGGAAGTATAGAAAAAAGAAAAAAAATTTGACAAAAGGAAATCTTTACAAAAGGAATTATAGAAAAAAGGAAATATTAAAAAAAGGAAATATTGAAAAAAGGAAACATTGACAAATGATATATTGACATAAGGAAGTACAGAAAAAAGGAAATATTGACAAAAGGAAGTATAGAAAAAAGGAAATATTGACAAAAGGAAATATTGACAAAAGGAAATATTGAAAAAAGGAAAAATTGAAAACGGAAATATTGAAAAAAGGAAATATTGAAAAAAGGAAGTATAGAGAAAAGGAAAAATTGAAAAAAGGAAATATTGAAAAAAGGAAATATTGAAAAAAAGAAATATTGACAAAAGGAAGTATAGAAAAAAGGAAATATAGAAAAAAGGAAATATTAAAGAAAAGAAAATATTGACAAAAGGAAATATTTAATAAAGGAAATATTGACAAAAGGAAATATTGAAAAAAGAAATATTGACAAGAGGAAATATTGAAAAAAGGAAATATTGACAAAAGGAAATATTGACAAAAGGAAGTATAGAAAAAAGGAAATATTAAAGAAAAGAAAATATTGACAAAAGGAAATATTTAATAAAGGAAATATTGACAAAAGGAAATATTGAAAAAAGAAATATTGACAAAAGAAAATATAAAAAAAAGGAAATATTCAAAAAAGGAAATATTGACAAAAGAAATATTGAAAAAAGGGAATATGGGCAAAAGGAAATATTGAAAAAAGGAAATATTGACTAAAGGAAATATTGACAAAAGGAAATATTGAAAAAAGGAAAAATTGACAAAAGGAAATATTGACAAAAGGAAATATTGACAAAAGGAAATATTGACGAAAGAAAATATAAAAAAAAGGAAATATTCAAAAAAGGAAATATTGACAAAAGAAATATTGAAAAAAGGGAATATGGACAAAAGGAAATATTGAAAAAAGGAAATATTGACTAAAGGAAATATTGACAAAAGGAAATATTGAAAAAAGGAAAAATTGACAAAAGGAAATATTGACAAAAGGAAATATTGACAAAAGGATATATTGACGAAAGCAAATATTGAAAAAAGGATATACTGACAAAAGGAAGTATTGGAAAAAGGAAATATCGACATAAGGAAATATTGAAAAAAAGGAAATATTGAAAAAAGGAAATATTGACAAAAGGAAATATTGACAAAAGGAAATATTGAAAAAAGGAAATATTGACATAAGGAAATACTGACACAAGGAAGTATTGGAAAAAGGAAATATCGTCAAGAGGAAATATTGACAAAAGGAAATATTGAATAAAGGACATATTGGAAAAAGGAAATATTGACAAATGGAAGTAAAGAAAAAAGAAAAAAAATTTGACAAAAGGAAATCTTTACAAAAGGAAGTATAGAAAAAAGGAAATATTAAAAAAAGGAAATATTGAAAAAAGGAAACATTGACAAATGAAATATTGACATAAGGAAGTACAGAAAAAAGGAAATATTGACAAAAGGAAGTATAGAATAAAGGAAATATTGACAAAAGAATAATTGAAAAGAGGAAATATTGACAAAACGAAATATTAACAAAAGGAAGTAAAGAAAAAAGGAATTTTGACAAAAGGAAATATTGACAAAATAAAATATATTGACAAAAGGAAGTATAGAAAAAAGGAAATATTGACAAAAGGAAATATTGACAAAAGGAAATATTGAAAAAAGGAAAAATTGAAAACGGAAATATTGAAAAAAGGAAATATTGAAAAAAGGAAGTATAGAGAAAAGGAAAAATTGAAAAAAGGAAATATTGAAAAAAGGAAATATTGAAAAAAAGAAATATTGACAAAAGGAAGTATAGAAAAAAGGAAATATTGACGAAAGGAAATATTGAAAAAAGGAAATATTGACAAAAGGAAGTATAGAAAAAAGGATATATTAACAAAAGGTAATATTGACAAAAAAAATATTGACAAAATGAAGAATTGAAAAAAAGAAATATTGAAAAAAGGGAATATTGAAAAAAGGAAATATTGACAAAAGGAAATATTGACATAAGGAAATATTGACAAAAGGAAATATTGACAAAAGGAAGTATAGAAAAAAGGAAATATTGACAAAAGGAAATATTGAAAAAAGGAAATATTGACAAAACGAAATATTGACAAAAGGAAGGAAAAAAATGGAAATATTGAAAAAAGGAAAAATTGAAAAAAGAAAATAAAAAAAAGGAAATATTGACAAAAGGAAATATTGAAAAAAGGAAATATTGACAAAAGGAAATATTGACAAAAGGAAGTATAGAAAAAAGGAAATATTGAAGAAAAGGAAATATTGACAAAAGGAAATTTGAATAAAGGAAATATTGACAAAAGGAAATATTGAAAAAAGAAATATTGACAAAAGGAAATATTGAAAAAAGGAAATATTGAAAAAAGGAAATATTGACAAAAGGAAATATTGAAAAAAGAAAATATTTACAAAAGGAAATATTGACAAAAGGAAATATTGAGAAAAGGAAATATTGACAAAAGGAAATATTGACAAAAGGAAATATTGAAAAAAGGAAATATTTACAAAAGGAAATAATGAAAAAAGGAAATATTGACCAAAGGTAATATTGACAAAAGGAAATATTGACAAAAGGAAATATTGACAAAAGAATTATTCACAAAAGGAAATATTGAATAAAGGAAGTATAGAAAAAAGGAAATATTGAAGAAAGGAAATATTGACAAAAGGAAATATTGACAAAAGGAAATATTGACAAAAGGAAATATTGACATAAGGAAATATTGACAAAAGGAAATATTGACAAAAGGAAGTATAGAAAAAAGGAAATATTGATAAAAGGAAATATTGACAAAAGGAAGGAAAAAAAATGGAAATATTGAAAAAAGGAAATATTGAAAAAAGGAAATAAAAAAAAAGGAAATATTGACAAAAGGAAATATTGAAATAAGGAAATATTGACAAAAGGAAATATTGACAAAAGGAAGTATAGAAAAAAGGAAATATCAAAGAAAAGAAAATATTGACAAAAGGAAATATTTAATAAAGGAAATAATGACAAAAGGAAATATTGAAAAAAGAAATATTGACAAAAGGAAATATTGAAAAAAGGAAATAAAAAAAAAAGGAAATATTGACAAAAGGTAATATTGACAAAAGGAAATAATGAAAAAAGGAAATATTGACAAAAGAATTTTTGACAAAAGGAAATATTGACAAAAGCTATTATAGAAAAAAGGAATTATTGAAGAAAGGAAATATTGACAAAAGGAAATATTGAAAAAAGGAAATATTGACAAAAAGAAATATTGACAAAAGGAAATATTTGCAAAAGGAAGTATAGAAAAAAGGATATATAGAAAAAAGGAAATATTTAAAAAAAGGAAATATTGAAAAAAGGAAATATTGACAAGAGGAAATATTGAAAAAAGGAAATATTGACAAAAGGAAATATTGACAAAAGGAAGTATAGAAAAAAGGAAATATTAAAGAAAAGAAAATATTGACAAAAGGAAATATTTAATAAAGGAAATATTGACAAAAGGAAATATTGAAAAAAGAAATATTGACAAAAGAAAATATAAAAAAAAGGAAATATTCAAAAAAGGAAATATTGACAAAAGAAATATTGAAAAAAGGAAATATTGACTAAAGGAAATATTGACAAAAGGAAATATTGAAAAAAGGAAAAATTGACAAAAGGAAATATTGACAAAAGGAAATATTGACAAAAGGAAATATTAACGAAAGAAAATATAAAAAAAAGGAAATATTCAAAAAAGGAAATATTGACAAAAGAAATATTGAAAAAAGGGAATATGGACAAAAGGAAATATTGAAAAAAGGAAATATTGACTTAAGGAAATATTGACAAAAGGAAATATTGAAAAAAGGAAAAATTGACAAAAGGAAATATTGACAAAAGGAAATATTGACAAAAGGAAATATTGACGAAAGCAAATATTGAAAAAAGGATATACTGACAAAAGGAAGTATTGGAAAAAGGAAATATCGACATAAGGAAATATTGAAAAAAAGGAAATATTGAAAAAAGGAAATATTGACAAAAGGAAATATTGACAAAAGGAAATATTGAAAAAAGGAAATATTGACATAAGGAAATACTGACACAAGGAAGTATTGGAAAAAGGAAATATCGTCAAGAGGAAATATTGACAAAAGGAAATATTGAATAAAGGAAATATTGGAAAAAGGAAATATTGACAAATGGAAGTATAGAAAAAAGAAAAAAAATTTGACAAAAGGAAATCTTTACAAAAGGAAGTATAGAAAAAAGGAAATATTAAAAAAAGGAAATATTGAAAAAAGGAAACATTGACAAATGAAATATTGACATAAGGAAGTACAGAAAAAAGGAAATATTGACAAAAGGAAGTATAGAAAAAAGGAAATATTGACAAAAGAATATTTGAAAAGAGGAAATATTGACAAAACGAAATATTAACAAAAGGTAGTAAAGAAAAAAGGAATTTTGACAAAAGGAAATATTGACAAAAAGAAATATTGACAAAAAGAAGTATAGAAAAATGGAAATATTGACAAAAGGAAATATTGACAAAAGGAAATATTGAAAAAAGGAAAAATTGAAAACGGAAATATTGAAAAAAGGAAATATTGAAAAAAGGAAGTATAGAGAAAAGGAAAAATTGAAAAAAGGAAATATTGAAAAAAGGAAATATTGAAAAAAAGAAATATTGACAAAAGGAAGTATAGAAAAAAGGAAATATTGACGAAAGGAAATATTGAAAAAAGGAAATATTGACAAAAGGAAGTATAGAAAAAAGGATATATTAACAAAAGGTAATATTGACAAAAAAAATATTGACAAAATGAAGAATTGAAAAAAGGAAATATTGAAAAAAGGGAATATTGAAAAAAGGAAATATTGACAAAAGGAAATATTGACATAAGGAAATATTGACAAAAGGAAATATTGACAAAAGGAAGTATAGAAAAAAGGAAATATTGACAAAAGGAAATATTGAAAAAAGGAAATATTGACAAAACGAAATATTGAAAAAAGGAAGGAAAAAAATGGAAATATTGAAAAAAGGAAAAATTGAAAAAAGAAAATAAAAAAAAGGAAATATTGACAAAAGGAAATATTGAAAAAAGGAAATATTGACAAAAGGAAATATTGACAAAAGGAAGTAGAGAAAAAAGGAAATATTGAAGAAAAGGAAATATTGACAAAAGGAAATTTGAATTAAGGAAATATTGAAAAAAGAAATATTGACAAAAGGAAATATTGAAAAAAGGAAATATTGAAAAAAGGAAATATTGACAAAAGGAAATATTGAAAAAAGAAAATATTTACAAAAGGAAATATTGACAAAAGGAAATATTGAGAAAAGGAAATATTGACAAAAGGAAATATTGACGAAAGAAAATATTGACAAAAGGAAATATTGACGAAAGAAAATATAAAAAAAAGGAAATATTCAAAAAAGGAAATATTGACAAAAGAAATATTGAAAAAAGGGAATATGGACAAAAGGAAATATTGAAAAAAGGAAATATTGACTAAAGGAAATATTGACAAAAGGAAATATTGAAAAAAGGAAAAATTGACAAAAGGAAATATTGACAAAAGGAAATATTGACAAAAGAAATATTGAAAAAAGGGAATATGGACAAAAGGAAATATTGAAAAAAGGAAATATTGACTAAAGGAAATATTGACAAAAGGAAATATTGAAAAAAGGAAAAATTGACAAAAGGAAATATTGACAAAAGGAAATATTGACAAAAGGAAATATTGAAAAAAGGAAATATTTACAAAAGGAAATAATGAAAAAAGGAAATATTGACAAAAGGTAATATTGACAAAAGGAAATATTGACAAAAGGAAATATTGACAAAAGAATTATTCACAAAAGGAAATATTGAATAAAGGAAGTATAGAAAAAAGGAAATATTGAAGAAAGGAAATATTGACAAAAGGAAATATTGACAAAAGGAAATATTGACAAAAGGAAATATTGACATAAGGAAATATTGACAAAAGGAAATATTGACAAAAGGAAGTATAGAAAAAAGGAAATATTGATAAAAGGAAATATTGACAAAAGGAAGGAAAAAAAATGGAAATATTGAAAAAAGGAAATATTGAAAAAAGGAAATTAAAAAAAAGGAAATATTGACAAAAGGAAATATTGAAATAAGGAAATATTGACAAAAGGAAATATTGACAAAAGGAAGTATAGAAAAAAGGAAATATCAAAGAAAAGAAAATATTGACAAAAGGAAATATTTAATAAAGGAAATATTGACAAAAGGAAATATTGAAAAAAGAAATATTGACAAAAGGAAATATTGAAAAAAGGAAATAAAAAAAAAGGAAATATTGACAAAAGGTAATATTGACAAAAGGAAATAATGAAAAAAGGAAATATTGACAAAAGAATTTTTGACAAAAGGAAATATTGACAAAAGGAATTATAGAAAAAAGGAATTATTGAAGAAAGGAAATATTGACTAAAGGAAATATTGAAAAAAGGAAATATTGACAAAAAGAAATATTGACAAAAGGAAATATTTTCAAAAGGAAGTATAGAAAAAAGGATATATAGAAAAAAGGAAATATTTAAAAAAAGGAAATATTGAAAAAAGGAAATATTGACAAGAGGAAATATTGAAAAAAGGAAATATTGACAAAAGGAAATATTGACAAAAGGAAGTATAGAAAAAAGGAAATATTAAAGAAAAGAAAATATTGACAAAAGGAAATATTTAATAAAGGAAATATTGACAAAAGGAAATATTGAAAAAAGAAATATTGACAAAAGAAAATATAAAAAAAAGGAAATATTCAAAAAAGGAAATATTGACAAAAGAAATTTTGAAAAAAGGGAATATGGACAAAAGGAAATATTGAAAAAAGGAAATATTGACTAAAGGAAATATTGACAAAAGGAAATATTGAAAAAAGGAAAAATTGACAAAAGGAAATATTGACAAAAGGAAATATTGACAAAAGGAAATATTGACGAAAGAAAATATAAAAAAAAGGAAATATTCAAAAAAGGAAATATTGACAAAAGAAATATTGAAAAAAGGGAATATGGACAAAAGGAAATATTGAAAAAAGGAAATATTGACTAAAGGAAATATTGACAAAAGGAAATATTGAAAAAAGGAAAAATTGACAAAAGGAAATATTGACAAAAGGAAATATTGACAAAAGGAAATATTGACGAAAGCAAATATTGAAAAAAGGATATACTGACAAAAGGAAGTATTGGAAAAAGGAAATATCGACATAAGGAAATATTGAAAAAAAGGAAATATTGAAAAAAGGAAATATTGACAAAAGGAAATATTGACAAAAGGAAATATTGAAAAAAGGAAATATTGACATAAGGAAATACTGACACAAGGAAGTATTGGAAAAAGGAAATATCGTCAAGAGGAAATATTGACAAAAGGAAATATTGAATAAAGGAAATATTGGAAAAAGGAAATATTGACAAATGGAAGTATAGAAAAAAGAAAAAAAATTTGACAAAAGGAAATCTTTACAAAAGGAAGTATAGAAAAAAGGAAATATTAAAAAAAGGAAATATTGAAAAAAGGAAACATTGACAAATGAAATATTGACATAAGGAAGTACAGAAAAAAGGAAATATTGACAAAAGGAAGTATAGAAAAAAGGAAATATTGACAAAAGAATAATTGAAAAGAGGAAATATTGACAAAACGAAATATTAACAAAAGGAAGTAAAGAAAAAAGGAATTTTGACAAAAGGAAATATTGACAAAAAGAAATATTGACACAAAGAAGTATAGAAAAATGGAAATATTGACAAAAGGAAATATTGACAAAAGGAAATATTGAAAAAAGGAAAAATTGAAAACGGAAATATTGAAAAAAGGAAATATTGAAAAAAGGAAGTATAGAGAAAAGGAAATATTGAAAAAAGGAAATATTGAAAAAAGGAAATATTGAAAAAAAGAAATATTGACAAAAGGAAGTATAGAAAAAAGGAAATATTGACGAAAGGAATTATTGAAAAAAGGAAATATTGACAAAAGGAAGTATAGAAAAAAGGATATATTAACAAAAGGTAATATTGACAAAAAAAATATTGACAAAATGAAGAATTGAAAAAAGGAAATATTGAAAAAAGGAAATATTGACAAAAAGAAATATTGACAAAAGGAAATAATGACAAAAGGAAATATTGACAAATGGAAATATTGACAAAAGGAAATATAGAAAAAAGGAAATATTGACAAAAGGAAATATTGAAAAAAGGAAATATTGACAAAACGAAATATTGACAAAAGGAAGGAAAAAAATGGAAATATTGAAAAAAGGAAAAATTGAAAAAAGAAAATAAAAAAAAGGAAATATTGACAAAAGGAAATATTGAAAAAAGGAAATATTGACAAAAGGAAATATTGACAAAAGGAAGTATAGAAAAAAGGAAATATTGAAGAAAAGGAAATATTGACAAAAGGAAATTTGAATAAAGGAAATATTGAAAAAAGAAATATTGACAAAAGGAAATATTGAAAAAAGGAAATATTGAAAAAAGGAAATATTGACAAAAGGAAATATTGAAAAAAGAAAATATTTACAAAAGGAAATATTGACAAAAGGAAATATTGAGAAAAGGAAATATTGACAAAAGGAAATATTGACTAAAGGAAATATTGACAAAAGGAAATATTGAAAAAAGGAAAAATTGACAAAAGGAAATATTGACAAAAGGAAATATTGACAAAAGGAAATATTGACGAAAGAAAATATAAAAAAAAGGAAATATTCAAAAAAGGAAATATTGACAAAAGAAATATTGAAAAAAGGGAATATGGACAAAAGGAAATATTGAAAAAAGGAAATATTGACTAAAGGAAATATTGACAAAAGGAAATATTGAAAAAAGGAAAAATTGACAAAAGGAAATATTGACAAAAGGAAATATTGACAAAAGAAATATTGAAAAAAGGGAATATGGACAAAAGGAAATATTGAAAAAAGGAAATATTGACTAAAGGAAATATTGACAAAAGGAAATATTGAAAAAAGGAAAAATTGACAAAAGGAAATATTGACAAAAGGAAATATAGACAAAAGGAAATATTGAAAAAAGGAAATATTTACAAAAGGAAATAATGAAAAAAGGAAATATTGACAAAAGGTAATATTGACAAAAGGAAATATTGACAAAAGGAAATATTGACAAAAGAATTATTCACAAAAGGAAATATTGAATAAAGGAAGTATAGAAAAAAGGAAATATTGAAGAAAGGAAATATTGAATAAAGGAAATATTGGAAAAAGGAAATATTGACAAATGGAAGTATAGAAAAAAGAAAAAAAATTTGACAAAAGGAAATCTTTACAAAAGGAAGTATAGAAAAAAGGAAATATTAAAAAAAGGAAATATTGAAAAAAGGAAACATTGACAAATGAAATATTGACATAAGGAAGTACAGAAAAAAGGAAATATTGACAAAAGGAAGTATAGAAAAAAGGAAATATTGACAAAAGAATAATTGAAAAGAGGAAATATTGACAAAACGAAATATTAACAAAAGGAAGTAAAGAAAAAAGGAATTTTGACAAAAGGAAATATTGACAAAAAGAAATATTGACACAAAGAAGTATAGAAAAATGGAAATATTGACAAAAGGAAATATTGACAAAAGGAAATATTGAAAAAAGGAAAAATTGAAAACGGAAATATTGAAAAAAGGAAATATTGAAAAAAGGAAGTATAGAGAAAAGGAAAAATTGAAAAAAGGAAATATTGAAAAAAGGAAATATTGAAAAAAAGAAATATTGACAAAAGGAAGTATAGAAAAAAGGAAATATTGACGAAAGGAAATATTGAAAAAAGGAAATATTGACAAAAGGAAGTATAGAAAAAAGGATATATTAACAAAAGGTAATATTGACAAAAAAAATATTGACAAAATGAAGAATTGAAAAAAGGAAATATTGAAAAAAGGGAATATTGAAAAAAGGAAATATTGACAAAAGGAAATATTGACATAAGGAAATATTGACAAAAGGAAATATTGACAAAAGGAAGTATAGAAAAAAGGAAATATTGACAAAAGGAAATATTGAAAAAAGGAAATATTGACAAAACGAAATATTGACAAAAGGAAGGAAAAAAATGGAAATATTGAAAAAAGGAAAAATTGAAAAAAGAAAATAAAAAAAAGGAAATATTGACAAAAGGAAATATTGAAAAAAGGAAATATTGACAAAAGGAAATATTGACAAAAGGAAGTATAGAAAAAAGGAAATATTGAAGAAAAGGAAATATTGACAAAAGGAAATTTGAATAAAGGAAATATTGAAAAAAGAAATATTGACAAAAGGAAATATTGAAAAAAGGAAATATTGAAAAAAGGAAATATTGACAAAAGGAAATATTGAAAAAAGAAAATATTTACAAAAGGAAATATTGACAAAAGGAAATATTGAGAAAAGGAAATATTGACAAAAGGAAATATTGACTAAAGGAAATATTGACAAAAGGAAATATTGAAAAAAGGAAATATTGACAAAAGGAAATATTGACAAAAGGAAATATTGACAAAAGGAAATATTGACGAAAGAAAATATAAAAAAAAGGAAATATTCAAAAAAGGAAATATTGACAAAAGAAATATTGAAAAAAGGGAATATGGACAAAAGGAAATATTGAAAAAAGGAAATATTGACTAAAGGAAATATTGACAAAAGGAAATATTGAAAAAAGGAAAAATTGACAAAAGGAAATATTGACAAAAGGAAATATTGACAAAAGAAATATTGAAAAAAGGGAATATGGACAAAAGGAAATATTGAAAAAAGGAAATATTGACTAAAGGAAATATTGACAAAAGGAAATATTGAAAAAAGGAAAAATTGACAAAAGGAAATATTGACAAAAGGAAATATAGACAAAAGGAAATATTGAAAAAAGGAAATATTTACAAAAGGAAATAATGAAAAAAGGAAATATTGACAAAAGGTAATATTGACAAAAGGAAATATTGACAAAAGGAAATATTGACAAAAGAATTATTCACAAAAGGAAATATTGAATAAAGGAAGTATAGAAAAAAGGAAATATTGAAGAAAGGAAATATTGACAAAAGGAAATATTGACAAAAGGAAATATTGACAAAAGGAAATATTGACATAAGGAAATATTGACAAAAGGAAATATTGACAAAAGGAAGTATAGAAAAAAGGAAATATTGATAAAAGGAAATATTGACAAAAGGAAGGAAAAAAAATGGAAATATTGAAAAAAGGAAATATTGAAAAAAGGAAATTAAAAAAAAGGAAATATTGACAAAAGGAAATATTGAAATAAGGAAATATTGACAAAAGGAAATATTGACAAAAGGAAGTATAGAAAAAAGGAAATATCAAAGAAAAGAAAATATTGACAAAAGGAAATATTTAATAAAGGAAATATTGACAAAAGGAAATATTGAAAAAAGAAATATTGACAAAAGGAAATATTGAAAAAAGGAAATAAAAAAAAAAGGAAATATTGACAAAAGGTAATATTGACAAAAGGAAATAATGAAAAAAGGAAATATTGACAAAAGAATTTTTGACAAAAGGAAATATTGACAAAAGGAATTATAGAAAAAAGGAATTATTGAAGAAAGGAAATATTGACTAAAGGAAATATTGAAAAAAGGAAATATTGACAAAAAGAAATATTGACAAAAGGAAATATTTTCAAAAGGAAGTATAGAAAAAAGGATATATAGAAAAAAGGAAATATTTAAAAAAAGGAAATATTGAAAAAAGGAAATATTGACAAGAGGAAATATTGAAAAAAGGAAATATTGACAAAAGGAAATATTGACAAAAGGAAGTATAGAAAAAAGGAAATATTAAAGAAAAGAAAATATTGACAAAAGGAAATATTTAATAAAGGAAATATTGACAAAAGGAAATATTGAAAAAAGAAATATTGACAAAAGAAAATATAAAAAAAAGGAAATATTCAAAAAAGGAAATATTGACAAAAGAAATATTGAAAAAAGGGAATATGGACAAAAGGAAATATTGAAAAAAGGAAATATTGACTAAAGGAAATATTGACAAAAGGAAATATTGAAAAAAGGAAAAATTGACAAAAGGAAATATTGACAAAAGGAAATATTGACAAAAGGAAATATTGACGAAAGAAAATATAAAAAAAAGGAAATATTCAAAAAAGGAAATATTGACAAAAGAAATATTGAAAAAAGGGAATATGGACAAAAGGAAATATTGAAAAAAGGAAATATTGACTAAAGGAAATATTGACAAAAGGAAATATTGAAAAAAGGAAAAATTGACAAAAGGAAATATTGACAAAAGGAAATATTGACAAAAGGAAATATTGACGAAAGCAAATATTGAAAAAAGGATATACTGACAAAAGGAAGTATTGGAAAAAGGAAATATCGACATAAGGAAATATTGAAAAAAAGGAAATATTGAAAAAAGGAAATATTGACAAAAGGAAATATTGACAAAAGGAAATATTGAAAAAAGGAAATATTGACATAAGGAAATACTGACACAAGGAAGTATTGGAAAAAGGAAATATCGTCAAGAGGAAATATTGACAAAAGGAAATATTGAATAAAGGAAATATTGGAAAAAAGAAATATTGACAAATGGAAGTATAGAAAAAAGAAAAAAAATTTGACAAAAGGAAATCTTTACAAAAGGAAGTATAGAAAAAAGGAAATATTAAAAAAAGGAAATATTGAAAAAAGGAAACATTGACAAATGAAATATTGACATAAGGAAGTACAGAAAAAAGGAAATATTGACAAAAGGAAGTATAGAAAAAAGGAAATATTGACAAAAGAATAATTGAAAAGAGGAAATATTGACAAAACGAAATATTAACCAAAGGAAGTAAAGAAAAAAGGAATTTTGACAAAAGGAAATATTGACAAAAAGAAATATTGACACAAAGAAGTATAGAAAAATGGAAATATTGACAAAAGGAAATATTGACAAAAGGAAATATTGAAAAAAGGAAAAATTGAAAACGGAAATATTGAAAAAAGGAAATATTGAAAAAAGGAAGTATAGAGAAAAGGAAAAATTGAAAAAAGAAAATATTGAAAAAAGGAAATATTGAAAAAAAGAAATATTGACAAAAGGAAGTATAGAAAAAAGGAAATATTGACGAAAGGAAATATTGAAAAAAGGAAATATTGACAAAAGGAAGTATAGAAAAAAGGATATATTAACAAAAGGTAATATTGACAAAAAAAATATTGACAAAATGAAGAATTGAAAAAAGGAAATATTGAAAAAAGGGAATATTGAAAAAAGGAAATATTGACAAAAGGAAATATTGACATAAGGAAATATTGACAAAAGGAAATATTGACAAAAGGAAGTATAGAAAAAAGGAAATATTGACTAAAGGAAATATTGAAAAAAGGAAATATTGACAAAACGAAATATTGACAAAAGGAAGGAAAAAAATGGAAATATTGAAAAAAGGAAAAATTGAAAAAAGAAAATAAAAAAAAGGAAATATTGACAAAAGGAAATATTGAAAAAAGGAAATATTGACAAAAGGAAATATTGACAAAAGGAAGTATAGAAAAAAGGAAATATTGAAGAAAAGGAAATATTGACAAAAGGAAATTTGAATAAAGGAAATATTGACAAAAGGAAATATTGAAAAAAGAAATATTGACAAAAGGAAATATTGAAAAAAGGAAATATTGAAAAAAGGAAATATTGACAAAAGGAAATATTGAAAAAAGAAAATATTTACAAAAGGAAATATTGACAAAAGGAAATATTGAGAAAAGGAAATATTGACAAAAGGAAATATTGACAAAAGGAAATATTGAAAAAAGGAAATATTTACAAAAGGAAATAATGAAAAAAGGAAATATTGACAAAAGGTAATATTGACAAAAGGAAATATTGACAAAAGGAAATATTGACAAAATAATTATTCACAAAAGGAAATATTGACTAAAGGAAGTATAGAAAAAAGTAAATATTGAAGAAAGGAAATATTGACAAAAGGAAATATTGACAAAAGGAAATATTGACAAAAGGAAATATTGACATAAGGAAATATTGACAAAAGGATATATTGACAAAAGGAAGTATAGAAAAAAGGAAATATTGATAAAAGGAAATATTGACAAAAGGAAGGAAAAAAAATGGAAATATTGAAAAAAGGAAATATTGAAAAAAGGAAATAAAAAAAAAGGAAATATTGACAAAAGGAAATATTGAAATAAGGAAATATTGACAAAAGGAAATATTGACAAAAGGAAGTATAGAAAAAAGGAAATATCAAAGAAAAGAAAATATTGACAAAAGGAAATATTTAATAAAGGAAATATTGACAAAAGGAAATATTGAAAAAAGAAATATTGACAAAAGGAAATATTGAAAAAAGGAAATAAAAAAAAAGGAATAATTGACAAAAGGTAATATTGACAAAAGGAAATAATGAAAAAAGGAAATATTGACAAAAGAATTTTTGACAAAAGGAAATATTGACAAAAGGAATTATAGAAAAAAGGAATTATTGAAGAAAGGAAATATTGACAAAAGGAAATATTGAAAAAAGGAAATATTGACAAAAAGAAATATTGACAAAAGGAAATATTTGCAAAAGGAAGTATAGAAAAAAGGATATATAGAAAAAAGGAAATATTTAAAAAAAGGAAATATTGAAAAAAGGAAATATTGACAAGAGGAAATATTGAAAAAAGGAAATATTGACAAAAGGAAATATTGACAAAAGGAAGTATAGAAAAAAGGAAATATTAAAGAAAAGAAAATATTGACAAAAGGAAATATTTAATAAAGGAAATATTGACAAAAGGAAATATTGAAAAAAGAAATATTGACAAAAGAAAATATAAAAAAAAGGAAATATTCAAAAAAGGAAATATTGACAAAAGAAATATTGAAAAAAGGGAATATGGACAAAAGGAAATATTGAAAAAAGGAAATATTGACTAAAGGAAATATTGACAAAAGGAAATATTGAAAAAAGGAAAAATTGACAAAAGGAAATATTGACAAAAGGAAATATTGACAAAAGGAAATATTGACGAAAGAAAATATAAAAAAAAAGGAAATATTCAAAAAAGGAAATATTGACAAAAGAAATATTGAAAAAAGGGAATATGGACAAAAGGAAATATTGAAAAAAGGAAATATTGACTAAAGGAAATATTGACAAAAGGAAATATTGAAAAAAGGAAAAATTGACAAAAGGAAATATTGACAAAAGGAAATATTGACAAAAGGAAATATTGACGAAAGCAAATATTGAAAAAAGGATATACTGACAAAAGGAAGTATTGGAAAAAGGAAATATCGACAAAAGGAAATATTGAAAAAAAGGAAATATTAAAAAAAGGAAATATTGACAAAAGGAAATATTGACAAAAGGAAATATTGAAAAAAGGAAATATTGACAAAAGGAAATACTGACAAAAGGAAGTATTGGAAAAAGGAAATATCGTCAAGAGGAAATATTGACAAAAGGAAATATTGAAAAAAGAAAATATTTACAAAAGGAAATATTGACAAAAGGAAATATTGAGAAAAGGAAATATTGACAAAAGAAATTTTGACAAAAGGAAATATTGAAAAAAGGAAATATTTACAAAAGGAAATAATGAAAAAAGGAAATATTGACAAAAGGAAATATTGACAAAAGGAAATATTGACAAAAGGAAATATTGACAAAAATATTATTCACAAAAGGAAATATTGACAAAAGGAAGTATAGAAAAAAGGAAATATTGAAGAAAGGAAATATTGACAAAAGGAACTATTGACAAAAGGAAATATTGACAAAAGGAAATATTGACATAAGGAAATATTGACAAAAGGAAATATTGACAAAAGGAAGTATAGAAAAAAGGAAATATTGATAAAAGGAAATATTGACAAAAGGAAATATTGACAAAAGGAAGTATAGAAAAAAGGAAATATTGAAGAAAAGAAAATATTGACAAAAGGAAATATTGAATAAAGAAAATATTGACAAAACGAAATATTGAAAAAAGAAATATTGACAAAAGGAAATATTGAAAAAAGGAAATATTGACAAAAGGAAATATAGAAAAAAGGAAATATTGACAAAAGGAAATATTGACAAAAGGAAATATTGAGAAAAGGAAATATTGACAAAAGGTAATATTGACAAAAGGAAATATTGAAAAAAGGAAATATTTGCAAAAGGAAATAATGAAAAAAGGAAATATTGACAAAAGGAAATATTGACACAAGGAAATATTGAAAAAAGGAAATATTGACAAAAGAATTTTTGACAAAAGGAAAAATTGACAAAAGGAAGTATAGAAAAAAGGAATTATTGAAGAAAGGAAATATTGACAAAAGAAAATATTGAAAAAAGGAAATATTGACAAAAAGAAATATTGACAAAAGGAAATATTGGCAAAAAGAAGTATAGAAAAAAGGATATATATTGAAAAAAGGAAATATTTAAAAAAAGGAAATATTGAAAAAAGGAAATATTGACAAGAGGAAATATTGACAAAAGGAAATATTGACAAAAGAAAATATAAAAAAAAGGAAATTTTCAAAAAAGGAAATATTGACAAAAGAAATATTGAAAAAAGGGAATATGGACAAAAGGAAATATTGAAAAAAGGAAATATTGACTAAAGGAAATATTGACAAAAGGAAATATTGAAAAAAGGAAATATTGACAAAAGGAAATATTGACAAAAGGAAATATTGACAAAGGAAATATTGACAAAAGGAAATATTGACAAAAGTAAATATTGAAAAAAGGATATACTGACAAAAGGAAGTATTGGAAAAAGGAAATATCGACAAAAGGAAATATTGACAAAAGGAAATATTGACAAAAGGAAATATTGAATAAAGGAAATATTGGAAAAAGGAAATATTGACAAATGGAAGTATAGAAAAAAGAAAAAAAAATTTGACAAAAGGAAATATTGACAAAAGGAAGTATAGAAAAAAGGAAATATTGAAAAAAGGAAATATTGAAAAAAGGAGACATTGACAAATAAAATATTGACAAAAGGATGTACAGAAAAAAGGAAATATTGACAAAAGGAAATATTGACAAAAGGAAGTATAGAAAAAAGGAAATATTGACAAAAGAAATATTGAAAAAAGGAAATATTGACAAAACGAAATATTGACAAAAGGAAGTATAGAAAAAAGGAATTTTGACAAAAGGAAATATTGACAAAAAGAAATATTGACAAAAGGAAGTATAGAAAAAAGGAAATATTGACAAAAGGAAATATTGACAAAAGGAAAAATTGACAAAAGGAAATATTGACAAAAGGAAATATTGACATAAGGAAATATTGACAAAAGGAAATATTGACAAAAGGAAGTATAGAAAAAAGGAAATATTGATAAAAGGAAATATTGACAAAAGGAAGGAAAAAAAATGGAAATATTGAAAAAAGAAAATATTGAAAAAAGGAAATATTGACAAAAGGAAATATTGACAAAAGGAAGTATAGAAAAAAGGAAATATTAAAGAAAAGAAAATATTGACAAAAGGAAATATTTAATAAAGGAAATATTGACAAAAGGAAATATTGAAAAAAGAAATATTGACAAAAGGAAATATTGAAAAAAGGAAATAATGAAAAAAGGAAATATTGACAAAAGGTAATATTGACAAAAGGAAATATTGAAAAAAAAAAATATTTACAAAAGAATTTTTGACAAAAGGAAATATTGATAAAAGGAAGTATAGAAAAAAGGAATTATTGAAGAAAGGAAATATTGACAAAAGGAAATATTGAAAAAAGGAAATATTGACAAAAAGAAATATTGACAAAATGAAATATTTGCAAAAGGAAGTATAGAAAAAAGGATATATAGAAAAAAGGAAATATTTAAAAAAAGAAAATATTGAAAAAAGGAAATATTGACAAGAGGAAATATTGACAAAAGGAAATATTGACAAAAGAAAATATAAAAAAAAGGAAATATTAAAAAAAGGAAATATTGACAAAAGAAATTTTGAATAAGGGGAATATGGACAAAAGGAACTATTGAAAAAAGGAAATATTGACTAAAGGAAATATTGACAAAAGGAAATATTGAAAAAAGGAAAAATCGACAAAAGGAAATATTGACAAAAGGAAATATTGACAAAAGGAAATATTGACAAAAGGAAATATTGACGAAAGCAAATATTGAAAAAAGGATATACTGACAATAGGAAGTATTGGAAAAAGGAAATATCGACAAAAGGAAATATTGAAAAAATGGAAATATTGAAAAAAGGAAATATTGACAAAAGGAAATATTGACAAAAGGAAATATTGAAAAAAGGAAATATTGGCAAAAGGAAATACTGACAAAAGGAAGTATTGGAAAAAGGAAATATCGTCAAGAGGAAATATTGACAAAAGGAAATATTGAATAAAGGAAATATTGGAAAAAGGAAATATTGACAAATGGAAGTATAGAAAAAAGAAAAAAAAATTTGACAAAAGGAAATATTTACAAAAGGAAGTATAGAAAAAAAGAAATATTGAAAAAAGGAAATATTGAAAAAAGGAAACTTTGACAAATGAAATATTGACATAAGGAAGTAAAGAAAAAAGGAAATATTGAGAAAAGGAAATATTGAAAAAGGAAGTATAGAAAAAAGGAATATAGTCAAAAGAAATATTGAAAAAAGGAAATATTGACAAAACGAAATATTGACAAAAAGAAGTATAGAAAAAAGGAATTTTGACAAAAGGAAATATTGACAAAAGGAAGTATAGAAAAAAGGAAATATTGACAAAAGGAAATATTGACAAAAAGAAATATTGAAAAAAGGAAAAATTGAAAACGGAAATATTGAAAGAAGGAAATATTGAAAAAAGGAAGTATAGAGAAAAGGAAAAATTGAGAAAAGGAAATATTGAAAAAATGAAATATTGACAAAAGGAAGTATAGAAAAAAGGAAATATTGACGAAAGGAAATATTGAAAAAAGGAAATATTGACAAAAGGAAGTACAGAAAAAAGGATATATTAACAAAAGGTAATATTGACAAAAAAAATATTGACAAAATGAAGTATAGAAAAAAGGAAATATTGAAAAAAGGGAATATTGAAAAAAGGAAATATTGACAAAAGGAAATATTGACATAAGGAAATATTGACAAAAGGAAATATTGACAAAAGGAAGTATAGAAAAAAGGAAATATTGACAAAAGGAAATATTGAAAAAAGGAAATATGGACAAAATGAAATATTGACAAAAGGAAGGAAAAAAAATGGAAATATTGAAAAAAGGAAATATTGAAAAAAGAAATTAAAAAAAAGGAAATATTGACAAAAGGAAATATTGAAAAAAGGAAATATTGACAAAAGGAAATATTGAAAAAAGGAAGTATAGAAAAAAGGAAATATTGAAGAAAAGGAAATATTGACAAAAGGAAATATTGAATAAAGGAAATATTGACAAATGGAAATATTGAAAAAAGAAATATTGACAAAAGGAAATTTTGAAAAAAGGAAATATTGAAAAAAGGAAATATTGACAAAAGGAAATATTGAAAAAAGAAAATATTTACAAAAGGAAATATTGACAAAAGGAAATATTGAGAAAAGGAAATATTGACAAAAGGAAATATTGACAAAAGGAAATATTGAAAAAAGGAAATATTTACAAAAGGAAATAATGAAAAAAGGAAATATTGACAAAAGGAAATATTGACAAAATGAAATATTGACAAAAGGAAATATTGACAAAAGGAAATATTGACAAAAGAATTATTCACAAAAGGAAATATTGACAAAAGGAAGTATAGAAAAAAGGAAATATTGAAGAAAGGAAATATTGACAAAAGGAAATATTGACAAAAGGAAATATTGACAAAAGGAAATATTGACATAAGGAAATATTGGCAAAAGGAAGTATAGAAGAAAGGATATATCGAAAAAAGGAAATATTCAAAAAAAGGAAATATTGAAAAAAGAAAATATCGACAAAAGGAAATATTGACAAAAGGAAATATTGACAAAAGAAAGTATAAAAAAAAGGAAATATTCAAAAAAGGAAATTTTGACAAAAGGAAATATTGAAAAAAGGGAATATGGACAAAAGGAAATATTGAAAAACGAAATACTGACTAAAGGAAATATTGACAAAAGGAAATATTGAAAAAAGGAAATATTGACAAAAGGAAATATTGAAAAAAATAAAAATTGAATACGGAAATATTGAAAAAAGGAAATATTGAAAAAAGGAAGTATAGAGAAAAGGAAATATAGACAAAAGGAAATATTGACAAAAGGAAATATTGAAAAAAAGAAATATTTACAAAAGGAAATAATGAAAAAAGGAAATATTGACAAAAGGAAATATTGACAAAAGGAAATATAGACAAAAGGAAATATTGACAAAAGAATTATTCACAAAAGGAAAAATTGACAAAAGGAAGTATAGAAAAAAGGAAATATTGAAGAAAGGAAATATTGACAAAAGGAAATATTGACAAAAGGAAATATTGACATAAGGAAATATTGACAAAAGGAAATATTGACAAAAGGAAGTATAGAAAAAAGGAAATATTGATAAAAGGAAATATTGACAAAAGGAAGGAAAAAAAATGGAAATATTGAAAAAAGGAAATATTGAAAAAAGGAAATAAAAAAAAAGGAAATATTGACAAAAGGAAATATTGAAAAAAGGAAATATTGACAAAAGGAAATATTGACAAAAGGAAGTATAGAAAAAAGAAAATATTGACAAAAGGAAATATTGAATAAAGGAAATATTGACAAAAGGAAATATTGAAAAAAGAAATATTGACAAAAGGAAATATAGAAAAAAGGAAATGATGAAAAAAAGAAATATTGACAAAAGGTAATATTGACAAAAGGAAATATTGAAAAAAGGAAATATTGACAAAAGAATTTTTGACAAAAGGAAATATTGAAAAAAGGAAATATTGACAAAAAGAAATATTGACAAAATGAAATATTTGCAAAAGGAAGTATAGAAAAAAGGATATATAGAAAAATGGAAATATTTAAAAAAAGGAAATATTGAAAAAAGGAAATATTGACAAGAGGAAATATTGACAAAAGGAAATATTGACAAAAGAAAATATAAAAAAAAGGAAATATTCAAAAAAGGAAATATTGACAAAAGAAATTTTGAAAAAGGGGAATATGGACAAAAGGTAATATTGAAAAAAGGAAATATTGACTAAAGGAAATATTGACAAAAGGAAATATTGAAAAAAGGAAAAATCGACAAAAGGAAATATTGACAAAAGGAAATATTGACAAAAGGAAATATTGACAAAAGGAAATATTGACGAAAGAAAATATTGAAAAAAGGATATACTGACAAAAGGAAGTATTGGAAAAAGGAAATATCGACAAAAGGAAATATTGAAAAAAAAAGGAAATATTTAAAAAAGGAAATATTGACAAAAGGAAATATTGACAAAAGGAAATATTGAAAAAAGGAAATATTGGCAAAAGGAAATACTGACAAAAGGAAGTATTGGAAAAAGGAAATATCGTCAAGAGGAAATATTGACAAAAGGAAATATTGAATAAAGGAAATATTGGAAAAAGGAAATATTGACAAATGGAAGTATAGAAAAAAGAAAAAAAAATTTGACAAAAGGAAATATTTACAAAATGAAGTATAGAAAAAAAGAAATATTGAAAAAAGGAAATATTGAAAAAAGGAAACTTTGACAAATGAAATATTGACATAAGGAAGTAAAGAAAAAAGGAAATATTGACAAAAGGAAATATTGACAAAAGGAAGTATAGAAAAAAGGAAATATTGACAAAAGAAATATTGAAAAAAGGAAATATTGACAAAACGAAATATTGACAAAAAGAAGTATAGAAAAAAGGAATTTTGACAAAAGGAAATATTGACAAAAAGAATATTGACAAAAGGAAGTATAGAAAAAAGGAAATATTGACAAAAGGAAATATTGACAAAAAGAAATATTGAAAAAAGGAAAAATTGAAAACGGAAATATTGAAATAAGGAAATATTGAAAAAAGGAAGTATAGAGAAAAGGAAAAATTGAGAAAAGGAAATATTGAAAAAATGAAATATTGACAAAAGGAAGTATAGAAAAAAGGAAATATTGACGAAAGGAAATATTGAAAAAAGGAAATATTGACAAAAGGAAGTACAGAAAAAAGGATATATTAACAAAAGGTAATATTGACAAAAAAAATATTGACAAAATGAAGTATAGAAAAAAGGAAATATTGAAAAAAGGGAATATTGAAAAAAGGAAATATTGACAAAAGGAAATATTGACATAAGGAAATATTGACAAAAGGAAATATTGACAAAAGGAAGTATAGAAAAAAGGAAATATTGACAAGAGGAAATATTAAAAAAAGGAAATATTGACAAAAGGAAATATTGACAAAAGGAAGGAAAAAAAATGGAAATATTGAAAAAAGGAAATATTGAAAAAAGAAATTAAAAAAAAGGAAATATTGACAAAAGGAAAAATAGAAAAAAGGAAATATTGACAAAAGGAAATATTGAAAAAAGGAAGTATAGAAAAAAGGAAATATTGAAGAAAAGGAAATATTGACAAAAGGAAATATTGAATAAAGGAAATATTGACAAAAGGAAATATTGAAAAAAGAAATATTGACAAAAGGAAATATTGAAAAAAGGAAATATTGAAAAAAGGAAATATTGACAAAAGGAAATATTGAAAAAAGAAAATATTTACAAAAGGAAATATTGACAAAAGGAAATATTGAGAAAAGGAAATATTGACAAAAGGAAATATTGACAAAAGGAAATATTGAAAAAAGGAAATATTTACAAAAGGAAATAATGAAAAAAGGAAATATTGACAAAAGGAAATATTGACAAAAGGAAATATTGACAAAAGAATTATTCACAAAAGGAAATATTGACAAAAGGAAGTATAGAAAAAAGGAAATATTGAAGAAAGGAAATATTGACAAAAGGAAATATTGACAAAAGGAAATATTGACAAAAGGAAATATTGACATAAGGAAATATTGGCAAAAGGAAGTATAGAAGAAAGGATATATCGAAAAAAGGAAATATTCAAAAAAAGGAAATATTGAAAAAAGAAAAAATCGACAAAAGGAAATATTGACAAAAGGAAATATTGACAAAAGAAAGTATAAAAAAAAGGAAATATTCAAAAAAGGAAATTTTGACAAAAGAAATATTGAAAAAAGGGAATATGGACAAAAGGAAATATTGAAAAACGAAATACTGACAAAAGGAAATATTGACAAAAGGAAATATTGAAAAAAGGAAATATTGACAAAAGGAAATATTGAAAAAAATAAAAATTGAAAACGGAAATATTGAAAAAAGGAAATATTGAAAAAAGGAAGTATAGAGAAAAGGAAATATAGACAAAAGGAAATATTGACAAAAGGAAATATTGAAAAAAAGAAATATTTACAAAAGGAAATAATGAAAAAAGGAAATATTGACAAAAGGGAATATTGACAAAAGGAAATATTGACAAAAGGAAATATTGACAAAAGAATTATTCACAAAAGGAAATATTGACAAAAGGAAGTATAGAAAAAAGGAAATATTGAAGAAAGGAAATATTGACAAAAGGAAATATTGACAAAAGGAAATATTGACATAAGGAAATATTGACAAAAGGAAATATTGACAAAAGGAAGTATAGAAAAAAGGAAATATTGATAAAAGGAAATATTGAAAAAAGGAAGGAAAAAAAATGGAAATATTGAAAAAGGAAATATTGAAAAAAGGAAATAAAAAAAAAGGAAATATTGACAAAAGGAAATATTGAAAAAAGGAAATATTGACAAAAGGAAATATTGACAAAAGGAAGTATAGAAAAAAGAAAATATTAAAGAAAAGAAAATATTGACAAAAGGAAATATTGAATAAAGGAAATATTGACAAAAGGAAATATTGAAAAAAGAAATATTGACAAAAGGAAATATTGAAAAAAGGAAATAATGAAAAAAAGAAATATTGACAAAAGGTAATATTGACAAAAGGAAATATTGAAAAAAGGAAATATTGACAAAAGAATTTTTGACAAAAGGAAATATTGACAAAAGGAAGTATAGAAAAAAGGAATTATTGAAGAAAGGAAATATTGACAAAAGGAAATATTGAAAAAAGGAAATATTGACAAAAAGAAATATTGACAAAAGGAAATATTTGCAAAAGGAAGTATAGAAAAAAGGATATATAGAAAAAAGGAAATATTTAAAAAAAGGAAATATTGAAAAAAGGAAATATTGACAAGAGGAAATATTGAAAAAAGGAAATATTGACAAAAGGAAATATTGACAAAAGGAAGTATAGAAAAAATGAAATATTAAAGAAAAGAAAATATTGACAAAAGGAAATATTTAATAAAGGAAATATTGACAAAAGGAAATATTGAAAAAAGAAATATTGACAAAAGGAAATATTGAAAAAAGGAAATAATGAAAAAAGGAAATATTGACAAAAGGAAATATTGAAAAAAGAAATATTGACAAAAGGAAATATTGACAAAAGGAAATATTGAAAAAAGGAAATATTGGCAAAAGAATTTTTGACAAAAGGAAATATTGACAAAAGGAAGTATAGAAAAAAGGAATTATTGAAGAAAGGAAATATTGACAAAAGGAAATATTGAAAAAAGGAAATATTGACAAAAAGAAATATTGACAAAAGGAAATATTTGCAAAAGGAAGTATAGAAAAAAGGATATATAGAAAAAAGGAAATATTTAAAAAAAGGAAATATTGAAAAAAGGAAATATTGACAAGAGGAAATATTGAAAAAAGGAAATATTGACAAAAGGAAATATTGGCAAAAGAATTTTTGACAAAAGGAAATATTGACAAAAGGAAGTATAGAAAAAAGGAATTATTGAAGAAAGGAAATATTGACAAAAGGAAATATTGAAAAAAGGAAATATTGACAAAAAGAAATATTGACAAAAGGAAATATTTGCAAAAGGAAGTATAGAAAAAAGGATATATAGAAAAAAGGAAATATTTAAAAAAAGGAAATATTGAAAAAAGGAAATATTGACAAGAGGAAATATTGACAAAAGGAAATATTGACAAAAGAAAATATAAAAAAAAGGAAATATTCAAAAAAGGAAATATTGACAAAAGAAATATTGAAAAAAGGGAATATGGACCAAAGGAAATATTGAAAAAAGGAAATATTGACTAAAGGAAATATTGACAAAAGGAAATATTGAAAAAAGGAAAAATTGACAAAAGGAAATATTGACAAAAGGAAATATTGACAAAAGGAAATATTGACAAAAGGAAATATTGACGAAAGCAAATATTGAAAAAAGAATATACTGACAAAAGGAAGTATTGGAAAAAGGAAATATCGACAAAAGGAAATATTGAAAAAAAGGAAATATTGAAAAAAGGAAATATTGACAAAAGGAAATATTGACAAAAGGAAATATTGAAAAAAGGAAATATTGACAAAAAAAAAACTGACAAAAGGAAGTTTTGGAAAAAGGAAATATCGTCAAGAGGAAATATTGACAAAAGGAAATATTGAATAAAGGAAATATTGGAAAAAGGAAATATTTACAAATGGAAGTATAGAAAAAAGAAAAAAAATTTGACAAAAGGAAATATTTACAAAAGGAAGTATAGAAAAAAGGAAATATTGAAAATAGGAAATATTGAAAAAAGGAAACATTGACAAATGAAATATTGACATAAGGAAGTACAGAAAAAAGGAAATATTGACAAAAGGAAATATTGACAAAAGGAAGTATAGAAAAAAGGAAATATTGACAAAAGAAATATTGAAAAAAGTAAATATTGACAAAACGAAATATTGACAAAAGGAAGTATAGAAAAAAGGAATTTTGACAAAAGGAAATATTGACAAAAAGAATATTGACAAAAGGAAGTATAGAAAAAAGGAAATATTGACAAAAGGAAATATTGACAAAAAGAAATATTGAAAAAAGGAAAAATTGAAAACGGAAATATTGAAAAAAGGAAATATTGAAAAAAGGAAGTATAGAGAAAAGGAAAAATTGAGAAAAGGAAATATTGAAAAAAGGAAATATTGACATAAGGAAATATTGAAAAAAAGAAATATTGACAAAAGGAAGTATAGAAAAAAGGAAATATTGACGAAAGGAAATATTGAAAAAAGGAAATATTGACAAAAGGAAGTATAGAAAAAAGGATATATTAACAAAAGGTAATAATGACAAAAAAAATATTGACAAAATGAAGTATAGAAAAAAGGAAATATTGACAAAAGGAAATATTGACAAAAGGAAATATTGAAAAAAGGAAATATTTACAAAAGGAAATAATGAAAAAAGGAAATATTGACAAAAGGAAATATTGACAAAAGGAAATATTGACAAAAGGAAATATTGACAAAAGAATTATTCACAAAAGGAAATATTGACAAAAGGAAGTATAGAAAAAAGGAAATATTGAAGAAAGGAAATATTGACAAAAGGAAATATTGACAAAAGGAAATATTGACAAAAGGAAATATTGACATAAGGAAATATTGGCAAAAGGAAGTATAGAAGAAAGGATATATCGAAAAAAGGAAATATTCAAAAAAAGGAAATATTGAAAAAAGAAAATATCGACAAAAGGAAATATTGACAAAAGGAAATATTGACAAAAGAAAGTATAAAAAAAAGGAAATATTCAAAAAAGGAAATTTTGACAAAAGGAAATATTGAAAAAAGGGAATATGGACAAAAGGAAATATTGAAAAACGAAATACTGACTAAAGGAAATATTGACAAAAGGAAATATTGAAAAAAGGAAATATTGACAAAAGGAAATATTGAAAAAAATAAAAATTGAAAACGGAAATATTGAAAAAAGGAAATATTGAAAAAAGGAAGTATAGAGAAAAGGAAATATAGACAAAAGGAAATATTGACAAAAGGAAATATTGAAAAAAAGAAATATTTACAAAAGGAAATAATGAAAAAAGGAAATATTGACAAAAGGAAATATTGACAAAAGGAAATATTGACAAAAGGAAATATTGACAAAAGAATTATTCACAAAAGGAAATATTGACAAAAGCAAGTATAGAAAAAAGGAAATATTGAAGACAGGAAATATTGACAAAAGGAAATATTGACATAAGGAAATATTGACAAAAGGAAATATTGACAAAAGGAAGTATAGAAAAAAGGAAATATTGATAAAAGGAAATATTGACAAAAGGAAGGAAAAAAAATGGAAATATTGAAAAAAGGAAATATTGAAAAAAGGAAATAAAAAAAAAGGAAATATTGACAAAAGGAAATATTGAAAAAAGGAAATATTGACAAAAGGAAATATTGACAAAAAGAAGTATAGAAAAAAGAAAATATTAAAGAAAAGAAAATATTGACAAAAGGAAATATTGAATAAGGGAAATATTGACAAAAGGAAATATTGAAAAAAGAAATATTGACAAAAGGAAATATTGAAAAAAGGAAATAATGAAAAAAAGAAATATTGACAAAAGGTAATATTGACAAATGGAAATATTGAAAAAAGGAAATATTGACAAAAGAGTTTTTGACAAAAGGAAATATTGACAAAAGGAAGTATAGAAAAAAGGAATTATTGAAGAAAGGAAATATTGACAAAAGGAAATATTGAAAAAAGGAAATATTGAAAAAAAGAAATATTGACAAAAGGAAATATTTGCAAAAGGAAGTATAGAAAAAAGGATATATAGAAAAAAGGAAATATTTAAAAAAAGGAAATATTGAAAAAAGGAAATATTGACAAGAGGAAATATTGAAAAAAGGAAATATTGACAAAAGGGAATATTGACAAAAGGAAGTATAGAAAAAAGGAAATATTAAAGAAAAGAAAATATTGACAAAAGGAAATATTTAATAAAGGAAATATTGACAAAAGGAAATATTGAAAAAAGAAATATTGACAAAAGGAAATATTGAAAAAAGGAAATAATGAAATAAGGAAATATTGACAAAAGGTAATATTGACAAAAGGAAATATTGAAAAAAGGAAATATTGACAAAAGGAAATATTGACAAAAGGAAATATTGACAAAAGGAAATATTGACGAAAGCAAATATTGAAAAAAGAATATACTGACAAAAGGAAGTATTGGAAAAAGGAAATATCGACAAAAGGAAATATTGAAAAAAAGGAAATATTGACAAAAGGAAATATTGAAAAAAGGAAATAATGAAAAAAAGAAATATTGACAAAAGGTAATATTGACAAATGGAAATATTGAAAAAAGGAAATATTGACAAAAGAGTTTTTGACAAAAGGAAATATTGACAAAAGGAAGTATAGAAAAAAGGAATTATTGAAGAAAGGAAATATTGACAAAAGGAAATATTGAAAAAAGGAAATATTGAAAAAAAGAAATATTTACAAAAGGAAATATTTGCAAAAGGAAGTATAGAAAAAAGGTTATATAGAAAAAAGGAAATATTTAAAAAAAGGAAATATTGAAAAAAGGAAATATTGACAAGAGGAAATATTGAAAAAAGGAAATATTGACAAAAGGGAATATTGACAAAAGGAAGTATAGAAAAAAGGAAATATTAAAGAAAAGAAAATATTGACAAAAGGAAATATTTAATAAAGGAAATATTGACAAAAGGAAATATTGAAAAAAGAAATATTGAAAAAAGGAAATATTGAAAAAAGGAAATAATGAAATAAGGAAATATTGACAAAAGGTAATATTGACAAAAGGAAATATTGAAAAAAGGAAATATTGACAAAAGAATTTTTGACAAAAGGAAATATTGACAAAAGGAAGTATAGAAAAAAGGAATTATTGAAGAAAGGAAATATTGACAAAAGGAAATATTGAAAAAAGGAAATATTGACAAAAAGAAATATTGACAAAAGGAAATATTTGCAAAAGGAAGTATAGAAAAAAGGATATATAGAAAAAAGGAAATATTTAAAAAAAGGAAATATTGAAAAAAGGAAATATTGACAAGAGGAAATATTGACAAAAGGAAATATTGACAAAAGAAAATATAAAAAAAAAGGAAATATTCAAAAAAGGAAATATTGACAAAAGAAATATTGAAAAAAGGGAATATGGACAAAAGGAAATATTGAAAAATGGAAATATTGACTAAAGGAAATATTGACAAAAGGAAATATTGAAAAAAGGAAAAATTGACAAAAGGAAATATTGACAAAAGGAAATATTGACAAAAGGAAATATTGACAAAAGGAAATATTGACGAAAGCAAATATTGAAAAAAGAATATACTGACAAAAGGAAGTATTGGAAAAAGGAAATATCGACAAAAGGAAATATTGAAAAAAAGGAAATATTGAAAAAAGGAAATATTGACAAAAGGAAATATTGACAAAAGGAAATATTGAAAAAAGGAAATATTGACAAAAAAAAACTGACAAAAGGAAGTATTGGAAAAAGGAAATATCGTCAAGAGGAAATATTGACAAAAGGAAATATTGAATAAAGGAAATATTGGAAAAAGGAAATATTGACAAATGGAAGTATAGAAAAAAGAAAAAAAAATTGACAAAAGGAAATATTTACAAAAGGAAGTATAGAAAAAAGGAAATATTGAAAATAGGAAATATTGAAAAAAGGAAACATTGACAAATGAAATATTGACATAAGGAAGTACAGAAAAAAGAAAATATTGACAAAAGGAAATATTGACAAAAGGAAGTATAGAAAAAAGGAAATATTGACAAAAGAAATATTGAAAAAAGTAAATATTGACAAAACGAAATATTGACAAAAGGAAGTATAGAAAAAAGGAATTTTGACAAAAGGAAATATTTACAAAAAGAATATTGACAAAAGGAAGTATAGAAAAAAGGAAATATTGACAAAAGGAAATATTGACAAAAAGAAATATTGAAAAAAGGAAAAATTGAAAACGGAAATATTGAAAAAAGGAAATATTGAAAAAAGGAAGTATAGAGAAAAGGAAAAATTGAGAAAAGGAAATATTGAAAAAAGGAAGTATTGACATAAGGAAATATTGAAAAAAAGAAATATTGACAAAAGGAAGTATAGAAAAAAGGAAATATTGACGAAAGGAAATATTGAAAAAAGGAAATATTGACAAAAGGAAGTATAGAAAAAAGGATATATTAACAAAAGGTAATAATGACAAAAAAAATATTGACAAAATGAAGTATAGAAAAAAGGAAATATTGAAAAAAGGGAATATTGAAAAAAGGAAATATTGACAAAAGGAAATATTGACATAAGGAAATATTGACAAAAGGAAATTTTGACAAAAGGAAGTATAGAAAAAAGAAAATATTGACAAAAGGAAATATTGAAAAAAGGAATTATTGACAAAAGGAAATATTGACAAAAGGAAGGAAAAAAAATGGAAATATTGGAAAAAGGAAATATTGAAAAAAGAAATTAAAAAAAAGGAAATATTGACAAAAGGAAATATTGAAAAAAGGAAATATTGACAAAAGGAAATATTGACAAAAGGAAGTATAGAAAAAAGGAAATATTGAAGAAAAGGAAATATTGACAAAAGGAAATATTGAATAAAGGCAATATTGACAAAAGGAAATATTGAAAAAAGAAATATTGACAAAAGGAAATATTGAAAAAAGGAAATATTGAAAAAAGGAAATATTGACAAAAGGAAATATTGAAAAAAGAAAATATTTACAAAAGGAAATATTGACAAAAGGAAATATTGAGAAAAGGAAATATTGACAAAAGGAAATATTGACAAAAGGAAATATTGAAAAAGGAAATATTTACAAAACGAAATAATGAAAAAAGGAAATATTGACAAAAGGAAATATTGACAAAAGGAAATATTGACAAAAGAATTATTCACAAAAGGAAATATTGACAAAAGGAAGTATAGAAAAAAGGAAATATTGAAGAAAGGAAATATTGACAAAAGGAAATATTGACAAAAGTAAATATTGACAAAAGGAAATATTGACATAAGGAAATATTGGCAAAAGGAAGTATAGAAGAAAGGATATATCGAAAAAAAGAAATATTTAAAAAAAGGAAATATTGAAAAAATAAAATATCGACAAAAGGAAATATTGACAAAAGAAAGTATAAAAAAAAGGAAATATTCAAAAAAGGAAATATTGAAAAACGAAATACTGACTAAAGGAAATATTGACAAAAGGAAATATTGAAAAAAGGAAATATTAACAAAAGGAAATATTGAAAAAAAGAATAATTGAAAACGGAAATATTGAAAAAAGGAAATATTGAAAAAAGGAAGTATAGAGAAAAGGTAATATAGACAAAAGGAAATATTTACAAAAGGAAATATTGAAAAAAAGAAATATTTACAAAAGGAAATAATGTAAAAAGGAAATATTGACAAAAGGAAATATTGACAAAAGGAAATATTGACAAAAGGAAATATTGACAAAAGGAAATATTGACAAAAGAATTATTCACAAAAGGAAATATTGACAAAAGGAAGTATAGAAAAAAGGAAATATTGAAGAAAGGAAATATTGACAAAAGGAAATATTGACAAAAGGAAATATTGACATAAGGAAATATTGACAAAAGGAAATATTGACAAAAGGAAGTATAGAAAAAAGGAAATATTGATAAAAGGAAATATTGACAAAAGGAAGGAAAAAAAATGGAAATATTGAAAAAAGGAAATATTGAAAAAAGGAAATAAAAAAAAAGGAAATATTGACAAAAGGAAATAAAAAAAAAGGAAATATTGACAAAAGGAAATATTGAAAAAAGGAAATATTGACAAAAGGAAATATTGACAAAAGGAAGTATAGAAAAAAGAAAATATTAAAGAAAAGAAAATATTGACAAAAGGAAATATTGAATAAAGGAAATATTGACAAAAGGAAATATTGAAAAAAGAAATATTGACAAAAGGAAATATTGAAAAAAGGAAATAATGAAAAAAAGGAAATATTGACTAAAGGTAATATTGACAAAAGGAAATATTGAAAAAAGGAAATATTGACAAAAGAATTTTTGACAAAAGGAAATATTGAAAAAAGGAAGTATAGAAAAAAGGAATTATTGAAGAAAGGAAATATTGACAAAATGAAATATTTGAAAAAAGGAAATATTGACAAAAAGAAATATTGACAAAAGGAAATATTTGCAAAAGGAAGTATTGAAAAAAGGATATATAAAAAAAAAGGAAATATTAAAAAAAAGGAAATATTGAAAAAAGGAAATATTGACAAGAGGAAATATTCAAAAAAGGAAATATTGACAAAAGAAATATCGAAAAAAGGGAATATGGACAAAAGGAAATATAGAAAAAAGGAAATATTGACTAAAGGAAATATTGACAAAAGTAAATATTGAAAAAAGGAAAAATTGACAAAAGGAAATATTGACAAAAGGAAATATTCACAAAAGGAAATAATGAAAAAAGGAAATATTGACAAAAGGAAATATTGACAAAAGGAAATATTGACAAAAGGAAATATTGAGAAAAGGAAATATTGACAAAAGGAAATATTGACAAAAGGAAATATTGACAAAAGGAAATATTGACAAAAGGAAATATTGAGAAAAGGAAATATTGACAAAAGGAAATATTGACATAATGAAATATTGAAAAAAAGAAATATTGACAAAAGGAAGTATAGAAAAAAGGAAATATTGACGAAAGGAAATATTGAAAAAAGGAGATATTGACAAGAGGAAGTATAGAAAAAAGGATATATTAACAAAAGGTAATATTGACAAAAAAAATATTGACAAAATGAAGTATAGAAAAAAGGAAATATTGAAAAAAGGGAATATTGAAAAAAGGAAATATTGACAAAAGGAAATATTGACATAAGGAAATGTTGACAAAAGGAAATATTGACAAAAGGAAGTATAGAAAAAAGGAAATATTGAAAAAAGGAAATATTGACAAAAGGAAGGAAAACAAATGGAAATGTTGAAAAAAGGAAATATTGAAAAAAGAAAATAAAAAAAAGGAAATATTGACAAAAGGAAATATTGAAAAAAGGAAATATTGACAAAAGGAAATATTGACAAAAGGAAGTATAGAAAAAAGGAAATATTGAAAAAAAAGGAAATATTGACAAAAGGATATATTGAATAAAGGAAATATTGACAAAAGGAAATATTGAAAAAAGGATATATTGAAAAAAGGAAATATTGACAAAAGGAAATATTGAAAAAAGAAAATATTTACAAAAGGAAATATTGACAAAAGGAAATATTGAGAAAAGGAAATATTGACCAAAGGAAATATTGACAAAAGGAAATATTGAAAAAAGGAAATATTTACAAAAGGAAATAATGAAAAAAGGAAATTTTGACAAAAGGAAATATTGACAAAAAGAAATATTGAAAAAAGAAAATATTGACAAAAGAATTATTCACAAAAGGAAATATTGACAAAAGGAAGTATAGAAAAAAGGAAATATTGAAGAAAGGAAATATTGACAAAAGGAAATATTGAATAAAGGAAATATTGACAAAAAGAAATATTGACAAAAGGAAATATTGGCAAAAGGAAGTATAGAAGAAAGGATATATAGAAAAAAGGAAATATTTAAAAAAAGGAAATATTGAAAAAAGAAAATATCGACAAAAGGAAATATTGACAAAAGGAAATATTGACAAAAGGAATAATTTACAAAAGGAAGTATAGAAAAAACGAAATATTGAAGAAAAGGAAATATTGACAAAAGGAAATATTGAATAAAGGAAATATTGACAAAAGGAAATATTGAAAAAAGGAAATATTGAAAAAAGGAAATATTGACAAAAGGAAATATTGAAAAAAGAAAATATTTACAAAAGGAAATATTGACAAAAGGAAATATTGAGAAAAGGAAATATTGACAAAAGGAAGTATTGACAAAAGGAAATATTGAAAAAAGGAAATATTTACAAAAGGAAATAATGAAAAAAGGAAATATTGACAAAAGGAAATATTAACAAAAGGAAATATTGACAAAAGGAAATATTGAGAAAAGGAAATATTGACAAAAGGAAATATTGACAAAAGGAAGTATAGAAAAAAGGAAATATTGACGAAAGGAAATATTGAAAAAAGGAAATATTGACAAAAGAATTTTTGACAAAAGGAAATATTGAAGAAAGGAAGTATAGAAAAAAGGAATTATTGAAGAAAGGAAATATTGACAAAAGGAAATATATTGAAAAAAGGAAATATTGACAAAAAGAAATATTGACAAAAGGAAATATTTGCAAAAGGAAGTATAGAAAAAAGGAAATATTTAAAAAAAGGAATATATTTAAAAAAGGAAATATTGACAAGAGGAAATATTGACAAAAGGAAATATTGACTAAAGAAAATATAAAAAAAGGAAATTTTCAAAAAAGGAAATATTGACAAAAGAAATATTGAAAAAAGGGAATATGGACAAAAGGAAATATTGAAAAAAGGAAATATTGACTAAAGGAAATATTGACAAAAGGAAATATTGAAAAAAGGAAATATTGACAAAAGGAAAAATTGACAAAAGGAAATATTGACAAAAGGAAATATTGACAAAAAAAATATTGACAAAAGGAAATATTGACAAAAGGAAATATTGATAAAAGGAAATATTGAAAAAAGGATATACTGACAAAAGGAAGTATTGGAAAAAGGAAATATCGACAAAAGGAAATATTGAAAAAAAGGAAATATTGAAAAAAGTAAATATTGACAAAAGAATATATTGACAAAAGGAAATATTGAAAAAAGGAAATATTGACAAAAGGAAATACTGACAAAAGGAAGTATTGGAAAAAGGAAATATCGTCAAGAGGAAATATTGAGAAAAGGAAATATTGAATAAAGGAAATATTGGAAAAAGGAAATATTGACAAATGGAAGTATAGAAAAAAGAAAAAAAAATTTGACAAAAGGAAATCTTTACAAAATGAAGTATAGAAAAAAGGAAATATTGACAAAAGAGATATTGAAAAAAGTAATTATTGACAATACGAAATATGACAAAAGGAAGTATAGAAAAAAGGAATTTTGACAAAAGGAAATATTGACAAAAAGAAATATTGACAAAAGGAAGTATAGAAAAAAGGAAATATTGACAAAAGGAAATATTGACAAAGGGAAATATTGAAAAAAGGAAAAATTGAAAACGGAAATATTGAAAAAAGGAAATATTGAAAAAAGGAAGTATAGAGAAAAGGAAATATTGAAAAAAGGAAATATTGAAAAAAGGAAATATTGACATAAGGATATATTGAAAAAAAGAAATATTGACAAAAGGAAGTGTAGAAAAAAGGAAATATTGACGAAAGAAAATATTGAAAAAAGGAAATATTGACAAAAGGAAGTATAGAAGAAGGATATATTAACAAAAGGTAATATTGACAAAAAAAATATTGACAAAATGAAGTATAGAAAAAAGGAAATAATGAAAAAAGGGAATATTGAAAAAAGGAAACATTGACAAAAGGAAATATTGACATAAGGAAATATTGACAAAAGGAAATATTGACAAAAGGAAGTATAGAAAAAAGGAAATATTGAAAAAAGGAGATATTGAAAAAAGGAAATATTGACAAAAGAAAATATTGACAAAAGGAAGGAAAAAAATGGAAATATTGAAAAAAGGAAATATTGAAAGAAGAAAATAAAAAAAAGGAAATATTGACAAAAGGAAATATTGAAAAAAGGAAATATTGACAAAAGGAAATATTGACAAAAGGAAGTATAGAAAAAAGGAAATATTGAAAAAAAGGAAATATTGACAAAAGGAAATATTGAAAAAAGGAAATATTGAAAAAAGGAAATATTGACAAAAGGAAATATTGAAAAAAGAAAATATTTACAAAAGGAAATATTGACAAAAGGAAATATTGAGAAAAGGAAATATTGAAAAAAGGAAATATTGACAAAAGGAAATATTGACAAAAAGAATTATTGACAAAAGTAAATATTGGCAAAAGGAGGTATAGAAGAAAGGATATATAGAAAAAAGGAAATATTTAAAAAAAGGAAATATTGAAAAAAGAAAATATCGACAAAAGAAATATTGACAAAAGGAAATATTGACAAAAGGAAATATTGACAAAAGGAAGTATAGAAAAAAGGACATATTGAAGAAAAGGAAATATTGACAAAAGGAAATATTGACAAAAGGAAATATTGAGAAAAGGAAATATTGACAAAAGGAAATATTGACAAAAGGAAATATTGAAAAAAGGAAATAATGAAAAAAGGAAATATTGACAAAAGGAAATATTGACAAAAGGAAATATTGACAAAAGGAAATATTGACAAAAGGAAATATTGAGAAAAGGAAATATTGACAAAAGGAAATATTGACATAATGAAATATTGAAAAAAAGAAATATTGACAAAAGGAAGTATAGAAAAAAGGAAATATTGACGAAAGGAAATATTGAAAAAAGGAAATATTGACAAGAGGAAGTATAAAAAAAAGGATATATTAACAAAAGGTAATATTGACAAAAAAAATATTGACAAATGAAGTATAGAAAAAAGGAAATATTGAAAAAAGGGAATATTGAAAAAAGGAAATATTGACAAAAGGAAATATTGACATAAGGAAATGTTGACAAAAGGAAATATTGACAAAAGAAGTATAGAAAAAAGGAAATATTGAAAAAAGGAAATATTGAAAAAAGGAAATATTGACAAAAGTAAATATTGACAAAAGGAAGGAAAAAAAATGGAAATATTGAAAAAAGGAAATATTGACAAAAGGAAGTATAGAAAAAAGGAAATATTGACAAAAGAAATATTGAAAAAAGGAAATATTGACAATACGAAATATGACAAAAGGAAGTATAGAAAAAAGGAATTTTGACAAAAGGAAATATTGACAAAAATAAATATTGACAAAAGGAAGTATAGAAAAAAGGAAATATTGACAAAAGGAAATATTGACAAAGGGAAATATTGAAGAAAGGAAAAATTGAAAACGGAAATATTGAAAAAAGGAAATATTGAAAAAAGGAAGTATAGAGAAAAGGAAATATTGAAAAAAGGAAATATTGAAAAAAGGAAATATTGACATAAGGATATATTGAAAAAAAGAAATATTGACAAAAGGAAGTGTAGAAAAAAGGAAATATTGACGAAAGAAAAAATTGAAGAAAGGAAATATTGACAAAAGGAAGTATAGAAAAAAGGATATATTAACAAAAGGTAATATTGACAAAAAAAATATTGACAAAATGAAGTATAGAAAAAAGGAAATATTGAAAAAAGGGAATATTGAAAAAAGGAAACATTGACAAAAGGAAATATTGTGATAAGGAAATATTGACAAAAGGAAATATTGACAAAAGGAAGTATAGAAAAAAGGAAATATTGAAAAAAGGAAATATTGAAAAAAGGAAATATTGACATAAAAAAATATTGACAAAAGGAAGGAAAAAAAATGGAAATATTGAAAAAAGGAAATATTGAAAAAAGAAAATAAAAAAAGGAAATATTGACAAAAGGAAATATTGAAAAAAGGAAATATTGACAAAAGGAAGTATAGAAAAAAGGAAATATTGAAAAAAAGGAAATATTGACAAAAGGAAATATTGAAAAAAGGAAATATTGAAAAAAGGAAATATTGACAAAAGGAAATATTGAAAAAAGAAAATATTTACAAAAGGAAATATTGACAAAAGGAAATATTGAGAAAAGGAAATATTGACAAAAGGAAATATTGACAAAAGGAAATATTGAAAAAAGGAAATATTTACAAAAGGAAATAATGAAAAAAGGAAATATTGACAAAAGGAAATATTGACAAAAGGAAATATTGAAAAAAGAGAATATTGACAAAAGAATTATTCACAAAAGGAAATATTGACAAAAGGAAGTATAAAAAAAAGGAAATATTGAAGAAAGGAAATATTGACAAAAGGAAATATTGAATAAAGGAAATATTGACAAAAAGAAATATTGACAAAAGTAAATATTGGCAAAAGGAGGTATAGAAGAAAGGATATATAGAAAAAAGGAAATATTTAAAAAAAGGAAATATTGAAAAAAGAAAATATCGACAAAAGGAAATATTGACAAAAGGAAATATTGAAAAAAGAAAATAAAAAAAAGGAAATATTGACAAAAGGAAATATTGAAAAAAGGAAATATTGACAAAAGGAAATATTGACAAAAGGAAGTATAGAAAAAAGGAAATATTGAAAAAAAAGGATATATTGACAAAAGGATATATTGAATAAAGGAAATATTGACAAAAGGAAATATTGAAAAAAGGATATATTGAAAAAAGGAAATATTGACAAAAGGAAATATTGAAAAAAGAAAATATTTACAAAAGGAAATATTGACAAAAGGAAATATTGAGAAAAGGAAATATTGACCAAAGGAAATATTGACAAAAGGAAATATTGAAAAAAGGAAATATTTACAAAAGGAAATAATGAAAAAAGGAAATTTTGACAAAAGGAAATATTGACAAAAAGAAATATTGAAAAAAGAAAATATTGACAAAAGAATTATTCACAAAAGGAAATATTGACAAAAGGAAGTATAGAAAAAAGGAAATATTGAAGAAAGGAAATATTGACAAAAGGAAATATTGAATAAAGGAAATATTGACAAAAAGAAATATTGACAAAAGGAAATATTGGCAAAAGGAAGTATAGAAGAAAGGATATATAGAAAAAAGGAAATATTTAAAAAAAGGAAATATTGAAAAAAGAAAATATCGACAAAAGGAAATATTGACAAAAGGAAATATTGACAAAAGGAATAATTTACAAAAGGAAGTATAGAAAAAACGAAATATTGAAGAAAAGGAAATATTGACAAAAGGAAATATTGAATAAAGGAAATATTGACAAAAGGAAATATTGAAAAAAGGAAATATTGAAAAAAGGAAATATTGACAAAAGGAAATATTGAAAATAGAAAATATTTACAAAAGGAAATATTGACAAAAGGAAATATTGAGAAAAGGAAATATTGACAAAAGGAAGTATTGACAAAAGGAAATATTGAAAAAAGGAAATATTTACAAAAGGAAATAATGAAAAAAGGAAATATTGACAAAAGGAAATATTAACAAAAGGAAATATTGACAAAAGGAAATATTGAGAAAAGGAAATATTGACAAAAGGAAATATTGACATAAGGAAATATTGAAAAAAAGAAATATTGACAAAAGGAAGTATAGAAAAAAGGAAATATTGACGAAAGGAAATATTGAAAAAAGGAAATATTGACAAAAGAATTTTTGATAAAAGGAAATATTGAAGAAAGGAAGTATAGAAAAAAGGAATTATTGAAGAAAGGAAATATTGACAAAAGGAAATATATTGAAAAAAGGAAATATTGACAAAAAGAAATATTGACAAAAGGAAATATTTGCAAAAGGAAGTATAGAAAAAAGGAAATATTTAAAAAAAGGAATATATTTAAAAAAGGAAATATTGACAAGAGGAAATATTGACAAAAGGAAATATTGACTAAAGAAAATATAAAAAAAGGAAATTTTCAAAAAAGGAAATATTGACAAAAGAAATATTGAAAAAAGGGAATATGGACAAAAGGAAATATTGAAAAAAGGAAATATTGACTAAAGGAAATATTGACAAAAGGAAATATTGAAAAAAGGAAATATTGACAAAAGGAAAAATTGACAAAAGGAAATATTGACAAAAGGAAATATTGACAAAAAAAAATATTGACAAAAGGAAATATTGACAAAAGGAAATATTGATAAAAGGAAATATTGAAAAAAGGATATACTGACAAAAGGAAGTATTGGAAAAAGGAAATATCGACAAAAGGAAATATTGAAAAAAAGGAAATATTGAAAAAAGTAAATATTGACAAAAGAATATATTGACAAAAGGAAATATTGAAAAAAGGAAATATTGACAAAAGGAAATACTGACAAAAGGAAGTATTGGAAAAAGGAAATATCGTCAAGAGGAAATATTGAGAAAAGGAAATATTGAATAAAGGAAATATTGGAAAAAGGAAATATTGACAAATGGAAGTATAAAAAAAAGAAAAAAAAATTTGACAAAAGGAAATCTTTACAAAATGAAGTATAGAAAAAAGGAAATATTGACAAAAGAGATATTGAAAAAAGGAATTATTGACAATACGAAATATGAAAAAAGGAAGTATAGAAAAAAGGAATTTTGACAAAAGGAAATATTGACAAAAAGAAATATTGACAAAAGGAAGTATAGAAAAAAGGAAATATTGACAAAAGGAAATATTGACAAAGGGAAATATTGAAAAAAGGAAAAATTGAAAACGGAAATATTGAAAAAAGGAAATATTGAAAAAAGGAAGTATAGAGAAAAGGAAATATTGAAAAAAGGAAATATTGAAAAAAGGAAATATTGACATAAGGATATATTGAAAAAAAGAAATATTGACAAAAGGAAGTGTAGAAAAAAGGAAATATTGACGAAAGAAAATATTGAAAAAAGGAAATATTGACAAAAGGAAGTATAGAAGAAGGATATATTAACAAAAGGTAATATTGACAAAAAAAATATTGACAAAATGAAGTATAGAAAAAAGGAAATAATGAAAAAAGGGAATATTGAAAAAAGGAAACATTGACAAAAGGAAATATTGACATAAGGAAATATTGACAAAATGAAATATTGACAAAAGGAAGTATAGAAAAAAGGAAATATTGAAAAAAGGAGATATTGAAAAAAGGAAATATTGACAAAAGAAAATATTGACAAAAGGAAGGAAAAAAAATGGAAATATTGAAAAAAGGAAATATTGAAAGAAGAAAATAAAAAAAAGGAAATATTGACAAAAGGAAATATTGAAAAAAGGAAATATTGACAAAAGGAAATATTGACAAAAGGAAGTATAGAAAAAAGGAAATATTGAAAAAAAGGAAATATTGACAAAAGGAAATATTGAAAAAAGGAAATATTGAAAAAAGGAAATATTGACAAAAGGAAATATTGAAAAAAGAAAATATTTACAAAAGGAAATATTGACAAAAGGAAATATTGAGAAAAGGAAATATTGAAAAAAGGAAATATTGACAAAAGGAAATATTGACAAAAAGAATTATTGACAAAAGTAAATATTGGCAAAAGGAGGTATAGAAGAAAGGATATATAGAAAAAAGGAAATATTTAAAAAAAGGAAATATTGAAAAAAGAAAATATCGACAAAAGAAATATTGACAAAAGGAAATATTGACAAAAGGAAATATTGACAAAAGGAAGTATAGAAAAAAGGACATATTGAAGAAAAGGAAATATTGACAAAAGGAAATATTGACAAAAGGAAATATTGAGAAAAGGAAATATTGACAAAAGGAAATATTGACAAAAGGAAATATTGAAAAAAGGAAATAATGAAAAAAGGAAATATTGACAAAAGGAAATATTGACAAAAGGAAATATTGACAAAAGGAAATATTGACAAAAGGAAACATTGAGAAAAGGAAATATTGACAAAAGGAAATATTGACATAATGAAATATTGAAAAAAAGAAATATTGACAAAAGGAAGTATAGAAAAAAGGAAATATTGACGAAAGGAAATATTGAAAAAAGGAAATATTGACAAGAGGAAGTATAAAAAAAAGGATATATTAACAAAAGGTAATATTGACAAAAAAAATATTGACAAATGAAGTATAGAAAAAAGGAAATATTGAAAAAAGGGAATATTGAAAAAAGGAAATATTGACAAAAGGAAATATTGACATAAGGAAATGTTGAAAAAAGGAAATATTGACAAAAGAAGTATAGAAAAAAGGAAATATTGAAAAAAGGAAATATTGAAAAAAGGAAATATTGACAAAAGTAAATATTGACAAAAGGAAGGAAAAAAAATGGAAATATTGAAAAAAGGAAATATTGACAAAAGGAAGTATAGAAAAAAGGAAATATTGACAAAAGAAATATTGAAAAAAGGAAATATTGACAATACGAAATATGACAAAAGGAAGTATAGAAAAAAGGAATTTTGACAAAAGGAAATATTGACAAAAATAAATATTGACAAAAGGAAGTATAGAAAAAAGGAAATATTGACAAAAGGAAATATTGACAAAGGGAAATATTGAAGAAAGGAAAAATTGAAAACGGAAATATTGAAAAAAGGAAATATTGAAAAAAGGAAGTATAGAGAAAAGGAAATATTGAAAAAAGGAAATATTGAAAAAAGGAAATATTGACATAAGGATATATTGAAAAAAAGAAATATTGACAAAAGGAAGTGTAGAAAAAAGGAAATATTGACGAAAGAAAAAATTGAAGAAAGGAAATATTGACAAAAGGAAGTATAGAAAAAAGGATATATTAACAAAAGGTAATATTGACAAAAAAAATATTGACAAAATGAAGTATAGAAAAAAGGAAATATTGAAAAAAGGGAATATTGAAAAAAGGAAACATTGACAAAAGGAAATATTGTGATAAGGAAATATTGACAAAAGGAAATATTGACAAAAGGAAGTATAGAAAAAAGGAAATATTGAAAAAAGGAAATATTGAAAAAAGGAAATATTGACATAAGAAAATATTGACAAAAGGAAGGAAAAAAAATGGAAATATTGAAAAAAGGAAATATTGAAAAAAGAAAATAAAAAAAGGAAATATTGACAAAAGGAAATATTGAAAAAAGGAAATATTGACAAAAGGAAGTATAGAAAAAAGGAAATATTGAAAAAAAGGAAATATTGACAAAAGGAAATATTGAAAAAAGGAATTATAGAAAAAAGGAAATATTGACAAAAGGAAATATTGAAAAAAGAAAATATTTACAAAAGGAAATATTGACAAAAGGAAATATTGAGAAAAGGAAATATTGACAAAAGGAAATATTGACAAAAGGAAATATTGAAAAAAGGAAATATTTACAAAAGGAAATAATGAAAAAAGGAAATATTGACAAAAGGAAATATTGACAAAAGGAAATATTGAAAAAAGAAAATATTGACAAAAGAATTATTCACAAAAGGAAATATTGACAAAAGGAAGTATAAAAAAAAGGAAATATTGAAGAAAGGAAATATTGACAAAAGGAAATATTGAATAAAGGAAATATTGACAAAAAGAAATATTGACAAAAGTAAATATTGGCAAAAGGAGGTATAGAAGAAAGGATATATAGAAAAAAGGAAATATTTAAAAAAAGGAAATATTGAAAAAAGAAAATATCGACAAAAGGAAATATTGACAAAAGGAAATATTGAAGAAAAGGAAATATTGACAAAAGGAAATATTGACAAAAGGAAATATTGAGAAAAGGAAATATTGACAAAATGAAATATTGACAAAAGGAAATATTGAAAAAAGGAAATAATGAAAAAAGGAAATATTGACTAATGGAAATATTGACAAAAGGAAATATTGACAAAAGGAAATATTGAGAAAAGGAAATATTGACAAAAGGAAATATTGACATAATGAAATATTGAAAAAAAGAAATATTGACAAAAGGAAGTATAGAAAAAAGGAAATATTGACGAAAGGAAATATTGAAAAAAGGAAATATTGACAAGAGGAAGTATAGAAAAAAGGATATATTAACAAAAGGTAATATTGACAAAAAAAATATTGACAAAATGAAGTATAGAAAAAAGGAAATATTGAAAAAAGGAAATATTGACAAAAGGAAATATTGACATAAGGAAATGTTGACAAAAGGAAATATTGACAAAAGGAAGTATAGAAAAAAGAAAATATTGAAAAAAGGAAATATTGAAAAAAGGAAATATTGACAAAAGTAAATATTGACAAAAGGAAGGAAAAAAAAATGGAAATATTGAAAAAAGGAAATATTGAAAAAAGAAAATAATAAAAAGGAAATATTTACAAAAGGAAATATTGAAAAAAGGAAATATTGACAAAAGGAAATATTGACAAAAAGAAGTATAAAAAAAGGAAATATTGAAAAAAAGGAAATATTGACAAAAGGAAATATTGAATAATTGAAATATTGATAAGGAAATATTAAAAAAAGGAAATATTAAAAAAAGGAAATATTGACAAAAGGAAATATTGAAAAAAGAAAATATTTACAAAAGGAAATATTGACAAAAGGAAATATTGAGAAAAGGAAATATTGACAAAAAGAAATATTGACAAAAGGATATATTGAAAAAAGGTAATATTTACAAAAGGAAATAATGAAAAAAGGAAATATTGACAAATGGAAATATTGACAAAAAGAAATATTGAAAAAAGAAAATATTGAAAAAGAATTATTCACAAAAGGAAATATTGACAAAAGGAAGTATAGAAAAAAGGAAATATTGAAGAAAGGAAATATTGACAAAAGGAAATATTGAATAAAGGAAATATTGACAAAAAGAAATATTGACAAAAGGAAATATTGGCAAAAGGAAGTATAGAAGAAAGGATAAATAGAAAAAAGGAAATATTTAAAAAAAGGAAATATTGAAAAAAGAAAATATCGACAAAAGGAAATATTGACAAAAGGAAATATTGACAAAAGGAAATATTGACAAAAGGAAGTATAGAAAAAACGAAATATTGAAGAAAAGGAAATATTGACAAAAGGAAATATTGAATAAAGGAAATATTGACAAAAGGAAATATTGAAAAAAGGAAATATTGAAAAAAGGAAATATTGACAAAAGGAAATACTGAAAAAAGAAAATATTTACAAAAGGAAATATTGACAAAAGGAAATATTGAGAAAAGGAAATACTGACAAAATGAAGTATTGACAAAAGGAAATATTGAAAAAAGGAAATATTCACAATATGAAATAATGAAAAAAGGAAATATTGACAAAAGGAAATATTGACAAAAGGAAATATTGACAAAAGGAAATATTGAGAAAAGGAAATATTGACAAAAGGAAATATAGAAAAAAGGAAATATTGACGAAAGGAAATATTGAAAAAAGGAAATATTGACAAAAGAATTTTTGACAAAAGGAAATATTGAAGAAAGGAAGTATAGAAAAAAGGAATTATTGAAGAAAGGAAATATTGACAAAGCGAAATATATTGAAAAAAGGAAATATTGACAAAAAGAAATATTGACAAAAGGAAATATTTGCAAAAGGAAGTATAGAAAAAAGGAAATATTTAAAAAAAGGAATTATTTAAAAAAGGAAATATTGACAAGAGGAAATATTGACAAAAGGAAATATTGACTAAAGAAAATATAAAAAAAGGAAATTTTCAAAAAAGGAAATATTGACAAAAGAAATATTGAAAAAAGGGAATATGGACAAAAGGAAATATTGAAAAAAGGTAATATTGACTAAAGGAAATATTGACAAAAGGAAATATGGAAAAAAGGAAATATTGACAAAAGGAAAAATTGACAAAAGGAAATATTGACAAAAGGAAATATTGACAAAAGGAAATATTGACAAAAGGAAATATTGAAAAAAGGATATACTGACAAAAGGAAGTATTGGAAAAACGAAATATCGACAAAAGGAAATATTGAAAAAAAGGAAATATTGAAAAAAGGAAATATTGACAAAAGGAAATATTGACAAAAGGAAATATTGAAAAAAGGAAATATTGACAATAGGAAATACTGACAAAAGGAAGTATTGGAAAAAGGAAATATCGTCGAGAGGAAATATTGAGAAAAGGAAATATTGAATAAAGGAAATATTGGAAAAAGGAAATATTGACAAATGGAAGTATAGAAAAAAGAAAAAAAAATTTGACAAAAGGGAATCTTTACAAAAGGAAGTATAGAAAAAAGGAAATATTGAAAAAAGAAAATATTGAAAAAAGGAAACATTGACAAATGAAATATTGACATAAGGAAGTATAGAAAAAAGTAATATTGACAAAAGGAAATATTGACAAAAGGAAGTATAGAAAAAAGGAAATATTGACAAAAGAAATATTGAAAAAAGGAAATATTGACAATACGAAATATGACAAAAGGAAGTTTAGAAAAAAGGAATTTTGACAAAAGGAAATATTGACAAAAAGAAATATTGACAAAAGGAAGTATAGAAAAAAGGAAATATTGACAAAAGGAAATATTGACAAAAGGAAATATTGAAAAAAGGAAAAATTGAAAACGGAAATATTGAAAAAAGGAAATATTGAAAAAAGGAAGTATAGAGAAAAGGAAATATTGAAAAAAGGAAATATTGAAAAAAGGAAATATTGACATAAGGATATATTGAAAAAAAGAAATATTGACAAAAGGAAGTGTAGAAAAAAGGAAATATTGACGAAAGAAAATATTGAAAAAAGGAAATATTGACAAAAGGAAGTATAGAAAAAAGGATATATTAATAAAAGGTAATATTGACAAAAAAAATATTGACAAAATGAAGTATAGAAAAAAGGAAATATTGAAAAAAGGGAATATTGAAAAAAGGAAACATTGACAAAAGGAAATATTGAAAAAAGAAAATATTTACAAAAGGAAATATTGACAAAAGGAAATATTGAGAAAAGGAAATATTGACAAAAGGAAATATTGATCAAAGGAAATATTGAAAAAAGGAAATATTTACAAAAGGAAATAATGAAAAAAGGAAATATTGAAAAAAGGAAATATTGAAATAAAGAAATATTGACAAAAGGAAATATTGACAAAAGGAAGGAAAAAAATGGAAATATTGAAAAAAGGAAATATTGAAAAAAGAAAATAAAAAAAAGGAAATATTGACAAAAGGAAATATTGAAAAAAGGAAATATTGACAAAAGGAAATATTGACAAAAGGAAGTATAGAAAAAAGGAAATATTGAAAAAAAGGAAATATTGACAAAAGGAAATATTGAATAAAGGAAATATTGACAAAAGGAAATATTGAAAAAAGGAAATATTGAAAAAAGGAAATATTGACAAAAGGAAATATTGAAAAAAGAAAATATTTACAAAAGGAAATATTGACAAAAGGAAATATTGAGAAAAGGAAATATTGACAAAAGGAAATATTGATCAAAGGAAATATTGAAAAAAGGAAATATTTACAAAAGGAAATAATGAAAAAAGTAAATATTGACAAAAGGAAATATTGACAAAAGGAAATATTGAAAAAAGAAAATATTGACAAAAGAATTATTCACAAAAGGAAATATTGACAAAAGGAAGTATAAAAAAAAGGGAATATTGAAGAAAGGAAATATTGACAAAAGGAAATATTGAATAAAGGAAATATTGACAAAAAGAAATATTGACAAAAGTAAATATTGGCAAAAGGAGGTATAGAAGAAAGGATATATAGAAAAAAGGAAATATTTAAAAAAAGGAAATATTGAAAAAAGAAAATATCGACAAAAGGAAATATTGACAAAAGGAAATATTGACAAAAGGAAATATTGACAAAAGGAAGTATAGAAAAAAGGAAATATTGAAGAAAAGGAAATATTGACAAAAGGAAATATTGACAAAAGGAAATATTGAAAAAGGAAATAATGAAAAAAGGAAATATTGACAAAAGGAAATATTGACAAGAGGAAATATTGACAAAAGGAAATATTGCGAAAAGGAAATATTGACAAAAGGAAATATTGACATAATGAAATATTGAAAAAAAGAAATATTGACAAAAGGAAGTATAGAAAAAAGGAAATATTGACGAAAGGAAATATTGAAAAAAGGAAATATTGACAAAAGGAAATATTGACATAAGGAAATGTTGACAAAAGGAAATATTGACAAAAGGAAGTATAGAAAAAAGGAAATATTGAAAAAAGGAAATATTGAAAAAAGGAAATATTAAAAAAGTAAATATTGACAAAAGGAAGGAAAAAAAATGGAAATATTGAAAAAACAAAATATTGAAAAAAGAAAATAAAAAAAAGGAAATATTGACAAAAGGAAATATTGAAAAAAGGAAATATTGACAAAAGGAAATATTGACAAAAGGAAGTATAAAAAAAGGAAATATTGAAAAAAAGGAAATATTGACAAAAGGAAATATTGAAAAAAGGAAATATTGAAAAAAGGAAATATTGACAAAAGGAATTTTTGAAAAAAGAAAATATTTACAAAAGGAAATATTGACAAAAGGAAATATTGAGAAAAGGAAATATTGACAAAAGGAAATATTGACAAAAGGATATATTGAAAAAAGGTAATATTTACAAAAGGAAATAATGAAAAAAGGAAATATTGACAAAAGGAAATATTGACAAAAAGAAATATTGAAAAAAGAAAATATTGACAAAAGAATTATTCACAAAAGGAAATATTGACAAAAGGAAGTATAGAAAAAAGGAAATATTGAAGAAAGGAAATATTGACAAAAGGAAATATTGAATAAAGGAAATATTGAATAAAAGAAATATTGACAAATGGAAATATTGGCAAAAGGAAGTATAGAAGAAAGGATAAATAGAAAAAAGGAAATATTTAAAAAAAGGAAATATTGAAAAATGAAAATATCGACAAAAGGAAATATTGACAAAAGGAAATATTGACAAAAGGAAGTATAGATAAAAGGAATTATTGAAGAAAAGGAAATATTGACAAAAGGAAATATTGAATAAAGGAAATATTGACAAAAGGAAATATTGAAAAAAGGAAATATTGAAAAAAGGAAATATTGACATAAGGAAATATTGAAAAAAGAAAATATTTACAAAAGGAAATATTGACAAAAGGAAATATTGAGAAAAGGAAATATTGACAAAAGGAAATATTGACAAAAGGAAATATTGATAAAAGGAAATATTTACAAAAGGAAATAATGAAAAATGGAAATATTGACAAAAGGAAATATTGACAAAAGGAAATATTGAAAAAAGAAAATATTGACAAAAGAAAATAAAAAAAAGGAAATATTGACAAAAGGAAATATTGAAAAAGGAAATATTGACAAAAGGAAATATTGACAAAAGGAAGTATAGAAAAAAGGAAATATTGAAAAAAAGGAAATATTGACAAAAGGAAATATTGAATAAAGGATATATTGACAAAAGGATATATTGAAAAAAGGAAATATTGAAAAAAGGATATATTGACAAAAGGAAATATTGAAAAAAGAAAATATTTACAAAAGGAAATATTGACAAAAGGAAATATTGAGAAAAGGAAATATTGACAAAAGGAAATATTGACAAAAGGAAATATTGAAAAAAGGAATTATTTACAAAAGGAAATAATGAAAAAAGGAAATAACGACAAAAGGAAATATTGACAAAAAAAAAATTGAAAATAGAAAATATTGACAAAAGAATTATTCACAAAAGGAAATATTGACAAAAGGAAGTATAGAAAAAAGGAAATATTGAAGAAAGGAAATATTGACAAAAGGAATTATTGAATAAAGGAAAAATTGACAAAAAGAAATATTGACAAAAGGAAATTTTGGCAAACGGAAGGATAGAAGAAAGGATATATAGAAAAAAGGAAATATTTAAAAAAAGGAAATATTGAAAAAAGAAAATATCGACAAAAGGAAATATTGACAAAAGGAAATATTGACAAAAGGAAATATTGACAAAAGGAAGTATAGAAAAAAGGAAATATTGAAGAAAAGGAAATATTGACAAAAGGAAATATTGAATAAAGGAAATATTGACAAAAGGAATTATTGAAAAAAGGAAATATTGAAAAAAGGAAATATTGACAAAAGGAAATATTGAAAAAAGAAAATATTTACAAAAGGAAATATTGACAAAAGGAAATATTGAGAAAAGGAAATATTGACAAAAGGAAATATTGACAAAAGGAAATATTGAAAAAAGGAAATATTTACAAAAGGAAATAATGAAAAAAGGAAATATTGACAAAAGGAAATATTGACAAAAAGAAATATTGACAAAAGGAAATATTGAGAAAAGGAAATATTGACAAAAGGAAATATTGACATAAGGAAATATAGAAAAAAAGAAATATTGACAAAAGGAAGTATAGAAAAAAGGAAATATTGACGAAAGAAAATATTGAAAAAAGGAAATATTGACAAAAGGAAGTATAGAAAAAAGGATATATTAACAAAAGTTAATATTGACAAAAAAAATATTGACAAAATGAAGTATAGAAAAAAGGAAATATTGAAAAAAGGAAATATTGACAAAAGGAAATATTGACATAAGGAAATATTGACAAAAGGAAATATTGACAAAAGGAAGTATAGAAAAAAGGAAATATGGAAAAAAGGAAATATTGAAAAAAGGAAATATTGACAAAAGTAAATATTGACAAAAGTAAATATTGACAAAAGAAATGAAAAGAAATGGAAATATTAAAAAAAGGAAATATTGAAAAAAGAAAATAAATAAATGGAAATATTGTCAAAAGGAAATATTGAAGAAAGGAAATATTGACAAAAGGAAATATTGACAAAAGGAAGTATAGAAAAAAGGAAATATTGAAAAAAAGGAAATATTGACAAAAGGAAATATTGAATAAAGGAAATATTGACAAAAGGAAATATTGAAAAAAGGAAATATTGAAAAAAGGAAATATTGACAAAAGGAAATATTGAAAAAATAAATATTTACAAAAGGAAATTTTGACAAAAGGAAATATTGAGAAAAGGAAATATTGACAAAAGGAAATATTGACAAAAGGAAATATTGAAAAAAGGAAATATTTACAAAAGGAAATAATGAAAAAAGGAAATATTGACAAAAGGAAATATTGACAAAAAGAAATATTGAAAAAAGAAAATATTGAAAAAATAATTGTTCACAAAAGGAAATATTGACACAAGGAAAAATAGAAAAAAGGAAATATTGACAAAGGAAATATTGAATAAAGGAAATATTGACAAAAAGAAATATTGACAAAAGGAAATATTGATAAAAGGAAGTATAGAAGAAAGGATATATAGAAAAAAGGAAATCTTAAAAAAAAGGAAATATTGAAAAAAGAAAATATCGACAAAAGGAAATATTGACAAAAGGAAATATTGACAAAAGGAAGTAAAGAAAAAGGGAAATATTGAAGAAAAGGAAATATTGACAAAAGGAAATATTGACATAAGGAAATATTGACAACAGGAAATATTGACAAAAGGAAGTATTGAAAAAAGGAAATATTGACAAAAGGAAATATTGAAAAAAGAAAATATTTACAAAAGGAAATAAAAAAAAGGAAATATTGACAAAAGGAAATATTGAAAAAAGGAAATATTGGCAAAAGGAAATATTGACAAAAGGTAGTATAGAAAAAAGGAAATATTGAAGAAAAGGAAATATTGAAAAAAGGAAATATTGAAAAAAAGAAATATTGAAAAAAGGAAATATTGACAAAAGGAAATATTGACAAAAGAAATATTGAAAAAAGGAAATATTGACAAAAGGAAATATTGAAAAAAGGAAAAATTGAAAACGGAAATATTGAAAAAAGGAAATATTGAAAAAAGGAAGTTTAGAGAAAAGGAATAATTGAAAAAAGGAAATATTGAAAAAAGGAAATATTGACATAAGGAAATATTGAAAAAAAGAAATATTAAAAAAGGAAGTATAGAAAAAAGGAAATATTGACGAAAGGAAATATTCAAAAAAGGAAATATTGACAAAAGGTAGTATAGAAAAAAGGATATAATGACAAAAGCTAATATAGACAAAAAAATTATTGACAAAATGAAGTATAGAAAAAAGGAAGTATTGAAAAAAGGAATAATAGTAAAAAGGAAATATTGAAAAAAGGGAATATTGAAAAAAGGAAATATTGACAAAAGGAAATATTGACAAAAGGAAATATTGACATAAGGAAATATTAATAAAAGGAAATATTGACAAAATAAGTATAGAAAAAAGGAAATATTGACAAAAGGAAATATTGACATAAGGAAATATTGACATTAGGAAATATTGACAAAAGGAAGGAAAAAAATGGAAATATTGAAAAAAGGAAATATTAAAAAAAGGAAATAAAAAAAAGGAAATATTTACAAAAGGAAATATTGACAAAAAGAAATATTGAAAAAAGAAAATATTGACAAAAGAATTATTCACAAAAGGAATAATTGAAAAAAGGAAATATAGAAAAAAGGAAATATTGAAGAAAGGAAATATTGACAAAAGGAAATATTGAATAAAGGAAATATTGACAAAAAGAAATAATGAAAAAAGGAAATATTGGCAAAAGGAAGTATAGAAGAAAGGATATATAGAAAAAAGGAAATATTTAAAAAAAGGAAATATTGAAAAAAGAAAATATCGACAAAAGGAAATATTGACAAAAGGAAATATTGACAAAAGGAAATATTGACAAAAGGAAGTATAGAAAAAAGGAAATATTGAAGAAAAGGAAATATTGACAAAAGGAAATATTGAATAAAGGAAATATTGACAAAAGGAAATATTGAAAAAAGGAAATATTGAAAAAAGGAAATATTGACAAAAGGAAATATTGAAAAAAGAAAATATTTACAAAAGGAAATATTGACAAAAGGAAATATTGAGAAAAGGAAATATTGACAAAAGGAAATATTGACAAAAGGAAATATTGAAAAAAGGATATATTTACAAAAGGAAATAATGAAAAAAGGAAATATTGACAAAAGGAAATATTGACAAAAGGAAATATTGACAAAAGGAAATATTGAGAAAAGGAAATACTGACAAAAGGAAATATTGACATAAGGAAATATTGAAAAAAAGAAATATTGACAAAAGGAAGTATAGAAAAAAGGAAATATTGATGAAAGGAAATATTGAAAAAAGGAAATATTGACAAAAGGAAATATAGAAAAAAGGATATAATAACAAAAGGTAATATTGACAAAAAAAAATATTGACAAAATGAAGTATAGAAAAAAGGAAATATTGAAAAAAGGGAATATTGAAAGAAGGAAATATTGACAAAAGGAAATTTTGACATAAGGAAATATTGACAAAAGGAAATATTGACAAAAGGAAGTATAGAAAAAAGGAAATATTGAAAAAAGGAAATATTGATAAAAGGAAATATTGACAAAGGTAAATATTGACAAAAGGAAGGAAAAAAAATGGAAATATTGAAAAAAGGAAATATTGAAAAAAGAAAATAAAAAAAAGGAAATATTGACAAAAGGAAATATTGAAAAAAGGAAATATTGACAAAAGGAAATATTGACAAAAGGAAGTATAGAAAAAAGGAAATATTGAAAAAAAGATAATATTGACAAAAGGAAATATTGAATAAAGGAAATATTGACAAAAGGAAATATTGAAAAAAGGAAATATTGAAAAAAGGAAATATTGACAAAAGGAAATATTGAAAAAAGAAAATATATACAAAAGGAAATATTGACAAAAGGAAATATTGAGAAAGGCAAATATTGACAAAAGGAAATATTGACAAAAGGAAATATTGAAAAAAGGAAATAATTACAAAAGGAAATAATGAAAAAAGGAAATATTGACAAAAGGAAATATTGACAAAAAGAAATATTGAAAAAAGAAAATATTGACAAAAGAATTATTCACAAAAGGAAATATTGACAAAAGAAAGTATAGAAAGAAGGAAATATTGAAGAAAGGAAATATTGACGAAAGGAAATATTGAATAAAGGAAAAATTGACAAAAAGAAATATTGACAAAAGGAAATATTGGCAAAAGGAAGTATAGAAGAAAGGATATATAGAAAAAAGGAAATATTTAAAAAAAGGAAATATTGAAAAAAGAAAATATTGACAAAAGGAAGTATAGAAAAATGGAATTACTGAAGAAAAGGAAATATTGAAAAAAGGAAATATTGAAAAAAGGAAATATTGAAAAAAGGAAATATTGACAAAAGGAAATATTGAAAAAAGAAAATATTTACAAAAGGAAATATTGACAAAAGGAAATATTGAGAAAAGGAAATATTGACATAATGAAATATTGAAAAAAAGAAATATTGACAAAAGGAAGTATAGAAAAAAGGAAATATTGACGAAAGGAAATATTGAAAAAAGGAAATATTGACAAGAGGAAGTATAGAAAAAAGGATATATTAACAAAAGGTAATATTGACAAAAAAAATATTGACAAAATGAATTATAGAAAAAAGGAAATATTGAAAAAAGGAAATATTGACAAAAGGTTATATTGACATAAGGAAATGTTGACAAAAGGAAATATTGACAAAAGGAAGTATAGAAAAAAGGAAATATTGAAAAAAGGAAATATTGAAAAAAGGAAATATTGACAAAAGTAAATATTGACAAAAGGAAGGAAAAAAAATGGAAATATTGAAAAAAGGAAATATTGAAAAAAGAAAATAAAAAAAAGGAAATATTGACAAAAGGAAATATTGAAAAAAGGAAATATTGACAAAAGGAAATATTGACAAAAGGAAGTATAAAAAAAGGAAATATTGAAAAAAAGGAAATATTGACAAAAGGAAATATTGAATAAAGGAAATATTGACAAAAGGAAATATTTAAAAAAGGAAATATCGAAAAAAGGAAATATTGAAAAAAGGAAATATTGAAAAAAGAAAATATTTACAAAAGGAAATATAGACAAAAGGAAATATTGAGAAAAGGAAAGATTGACAAAAGGAAATATTGACAAAAGGATATATTGAAAAAAGGTAATATTTACAAAAGGAAATAATGAAAAAAGGAAATATTTACAAAAGGAAATATTGACAAAAAGAAATATTGAAAAAAGAAAATATTGACAAAAGAATTATTCACAAAAGGAAATTTTGACAAAAGGAAGTATAGAAAAAAGGAAATATTGAAGAAAGGAAATATTGACAAAAGGAAATATTGAATAAAGGAAATATTGACAAAAAGAAATATTGACAAATGGAAATATTGGCAAAAGGAAGTATAGAAGAAAGGATAAATAGAAAAAAGGAAATATTTAAAAAAAGGAAATATTGAAAAAAGAAAATATCGACAAAAGGAAATATTGACAAAAGGAAATATTGACAAAAGGAAGTATAGATAAAAGGAATTATTGAAGAAAAGGAAATATTGACAAAAGGAAATATTGAATAAAGGAAATATTGACAAAAGGAAATATTGAAAAAAGGAAATATTGAAAAAAGGAAATATTGACAAAAGGAAATATTGAAAAAAGAAAATATTTACAAAAGGAAATATTGACAAAAGGAAATATTGAGAAAAGGAAATATTGACAAAAGGAAATATTGACAAAAGGAAATATTGATAAAAGGAAATATTTACAAAAGGAAATAATGAAAAATGGAAATATTGACAAAAGGAAATATTGACAAAAGGAAATATTGAAAAAAGAAAATATTGACAAAAGAAAATAAAAAAAAGGAAATATTCACAAAAGGAAATATTGAAAAAGGAAATATTGACAAAAGGAAATATTGACAAAAGGAAGTATAGAAAAAAGGAAATATTGAAAAAAAGGAAATATTGACAAAAGGAAATATTGAATAAAGGAAATATTGACAAAAGGAAATATTGAAAAAAGGAAATATTGAAAAAAGGATATATTGACAAAAGGAAATATTGAAAAAAGAAAATATTTACAAAAGGAAATATTGACAAAAGGAAATATTGAAAAAAAGAAATATTAAAAACGGAAGTATAGAAAAAAGGAAATATAGACGAAAGGAAATATTCAAAAAAGGAAATATTGACAAAAGGTAGTATAGAAAAAAGGATATAATGACAAAAGCTAATATAGACAAAAAAATTATTGACAAAATGAAGTATAGAAAAAAGGAAATATTGAAAAAAGAATAATAGTAAAAAGGAAATATTGAAAAAAGGGAATATTGAAAAAAGGAAATATTGACAAAAAGAAATATTGACATAAGGAAATATTAATAAAAGGAAATATTGACAAAATAAGTATAGAAAAAAGGAAATATTGACAAAAGGAAATATTGACATAAGGAAATATTGACATAAGGAAATATTGACAAAAGGAAGGAAAAAAAATGGAAATATTGAAAAAAGGAAATATTAAAAAAAGGAAATAAAAAAAAAGGAAATATTTACAAAAGGAAATATTGACAAAAAGAAATATTGAAAAAAGAAAATATTGACAAAAGAATTATTCACAAAAGGAATAATTGAAAAAAGGAAATATAGAAAAAAGGAAATATTGAAGAAAGGAAATATTGACAAAAGGAAATATTGAATAAAGGAAATATTGACAAAAAGAAATAATGAAAAAAGGAAATATTAGCAAAAGGAAGTATAGAAGAAAGGATATATAGAAAAAAGGAAATATTTAAAAAAAGGAAATATTGAAAAAAGAAAATATCGACAAAAGGAAATATTGGCAAAAGGAAATATTGACAAAAGGAAATATTGACAAAAGGAAGTATAGAAAAAAGGAAATATTGAAGAAAAGGAAATATTGACAAAAGGAAATATTGAATAAAGGAAATATTGACAAAAGGAAATATTGAAAAAAGGAAATATTAAAAAAAGGAAATATTGACAAAAGGAAATATTGAAAAAAGAAAATATTTACAAAAGGAAATATTGACAAAAGGAAATATTGAGAAAAGGAAATATTGACAAAAGGAAATATTGACAAAAATAAATATTGAAAAAAGGATATATTTACAAAAGGAAAAAATGAAAAAAGGAAATATTGACAAAAGGAAATATTGACAAAAGGAAATATTGACAAAAGGAAATATTGAGAAAAGGAAATATTGACAAAAGGAAATATTGACATAAGGAAATATTGAAAAAAAGAAATATTGACAAAAGGAAGTATAGAAAAAAGGAAATATTGATGAAAGGAAATATTGAAAAAAGGAAATATTGACAAAAGGAAATATAGAAAAAAGGATATAATAACAAAAGGTAATATTGACAAAAAAAAATATTGACAAAATGAAGTATAGAAAAAAGGAAATATTGAAAAAAAGGGAATATTGAAAGAAGGAAATATTGACAAAAGGAAATATTGACTTAAGGAAATATTGAAAAAAGGAAATATTGACAAAAGGAAGTATAGAAAAAAGGAAATATTGAAAAAAGGAAATATTGATAAAAGGAAATATTGACAAAGGTAAATATTGACAAAAGGAAGGAAAAAAAATGGAAATATTGAAAAAAGGAAATATTGAAAAAAGAAAATAAAAAAAAGGAAATATTGACAAAAGGAAATATTGAAAAAAGGAAATATTGACAAAAGGAAATATTGACAAAAGGAAGTATAGAAAAAAGGAAATATTGAAAAAAAGATAATATTGACAAAAGGAAATATTGAATAAAGGAAATATTGACAAAAGGAAATATTGAAAAAAGGAAATATTGAAAAAAGGAAATATTGACAAAAGGAAATATTGAAAAAAGAAAATATATACAAAATGAAATATTGACAAAAGGAAATATTGAGAAAGGGAAATATTGACAAAAGGAAATATTGACAAAAGGAAATATTGAAAAAAGGAAATAATTACAAAAGGAAATAATGAAAATAGGAAATATTGACAAAAGGAAATATTGACAAAAAGAAATATTGAAAAAAGAAAATATTGACAAAAGAATTATTCACAAAAAAAAATATTGACAAAAGGAAGTTTAGAAAAAAGGAAATATTGAAGAAAGGAAATATTGACAAAAGGAAATATTGAATAAAGGAAATATTGACAAAAAAAATATTGACAAAAGGAAATATTGGCTAAAGGAAGTATAGAAGAAAGGATATATAGAAAAAAGGAAATATTTAAAAAAAGGAAATATTGAAAAAAGAAAATATCGACAAAAGGAAATATTGACAAAAGGAAATATTGACAAAAGGAAGTATAGAAAAAAGGAATTATTGAAGAAAAGGAAATATTGAAAAAAGGAAATATTGAAAAAAGGAAATATTGAAAAAAGGAAATATTGACAAAAGGAAATATTGAAAAAAGAAAATATTTACAAAAGGAAATATTGACAAAAGGAAATATTGAGAAAAGGAAATATTGACATAATGAAATATTGAAAAAAAGAAATATTGACAAAAGGAAGTATAGAAAAAAGGAAATATTGACGAAAGGAAATATTGAAAAAAGGAAATATTGACAAGAGGAAGTATAGAAAAAAGGATATATTAACAAAAGGTAATATTGACAAAAAAAATATTGACAAAATGAAGTATAGAAAAAAGGAAATATTGAAAAAAGGGAATATTGAAAAAAGGAAATATTGACAAAAGGAAATATTGACATAAGGAAATGTTGACAAAAGGAAATATTGACAAAAGGAAGTATAGAAAAAAGGAAATATTGAAAAAAGGAAATATTGAAAAAAGGAAATATTGACAAAAGTAAATATTGACAAAAGGAAGGAAAAAAAATGGAAATATTGAAAAAAGGAAATATTGAAAAAAGAAAATAAAAAAAAGGAAATATTGACAAAAGGAAATATTGAAAAAAGGAAATATTGACAAAAGGAAATATTGACAAAAGGAAGTATAAAAAAAGGAAATATTGAAAAAAAGGAAATACTGACAAAAGGAAATATTGAATAAAGGAAATATTGACAAAAGGAAATATTTAAAATAGGAAATATTGAAAAAAGGAAATATTGACAAAAGGAAAGATTGACAAAAGGAAATATTGACAAAAGGATATATTGAAAAAAGGTAATATTTACAAAAGGAAATAATGAAAAAAGGAAATATTGACAAAAGGAAATATTGACAAAAAGAAATATTGAAAAAAGAAAATATTGACAAAAGAATTATTCACAAAAGGAAATATTGACTAAAGGAAGTATAGAAAAAAGGAAATATTGAAGAAAGGAAATATTGACAAAAGGAAATATTGAATAAAGCAAATATTGACAAAAAGAAATATTGACAAATGGAATTATTGGCAAAAGGAAGTATAGAAGAAAGGATAAATAGAAAAAAGGAAATATTTAAAAAAAGGAAATATTGAAAAAAGAAAATATCGACAAAAGGAAATATTGACAAAAGGAAATATTGACAAAAGGAAGTATAGATAAAAGGAATTATTGAAGAAAAGGAAATATTGACAAAAGGAAATATTGAATAAAGGAAATATTGACAAAAGGAAATATTGAAAAAAGGAAATATTGAAAAAAGGAAATACTGACAAAAGGAAATATTGAAAAAAGAAAATATTTACAAAAGGAAATATTGACAAAACGAAATATTGAGAAAAGGAAATATTGACAAAAGGAAATATTGACAAAAGGAAATATTGATAAAAGGAAATATTTACAAAAGGAAATAATGAAAAATGGAAATATTGACAAAAGGAAATATTGACAAAAGGAAATATTGAAAAAAGAAAATATTGACAAAAGAAAATAAAAAAAAGGAAATATTGACAAAAGGAAATATTGAAAAAGGAAATATTGACAAAAGGAAATATTGACAAAAGGAAGTATAGAAAAAAGGAAATATTGAAAAAAAGGAAATATTGACAAAAGGAAATATTGAATAAAGGAAATATTGACAAAAGGAAATATTGAAAAAAGGAAATATTGAAAAAAGGATATATTGAGAAAAGGAAATATTGAAAAAAGAAAATATTTACAAAAGGAAATATTGACAAAAGGAAATATTGAGAAAAGGGAATATTGACAAAAGGAAATATTGACAAAAGGAAATATTGAAAAAAGGAATTATTTACAAAAGGAAATAATGAAAAAAGGAAATAACGACAAAAGGAAATATTGACAAAAAAAAATATTGAAAAAAGAAAATATTGACAAAAGAATTATTCACAAAAGGAAATATTGACAAAAGGAAGTATAGAAAAAAGGAAATATTGAAGAAATGAAATATTGACAAAAGGAATTATTGAATAAAGGAAAAATTGACAAAAAGAAATATTGACAAAAGGAAATATTGGCAAAAGGAAGGATAGAAGAAAGGATATATAGAAAAAAGGAAATATTTAAAAAAAGGAAATATTGAAAACAGAAAATATCGACAAAAGGAAATATTGACAAAAGGAAATTTTGACAAAAGGAAATATTGAAAAAAGGGAATATGGACAAAAGGAAATATTGAAAAAAGGAAATACTGACTAAAGGAAATATTGACAAAAGAAGTATTGGAAAAAGGAAATATTGACAAAAGGAAATATTGAAAAAAGGAAAAATTGAAAACGGAAATATTGAAAAAAGGAAATATTGAAAAAAGGAAGTATAAAGAAAAGGAATAATTGAAAAAAGGAAATATTGACAAAAGGAAATATTGACAAAAGGAAATATTGAAAAAAGGAAATAATTACAAAAGGAAATAATGAAAAAAGGAAATATTGACAAAAGGAAATATTGACAAAAAGAAATATTGAAAAAAGAAAATATTGACAAAAGAATTATTCACAAAAGGAAATATTGACAAAAGGAAGTATAGAAAAAAGGAAATATTGAAGAAAGGAAATATTGACAAAAGGAAATATTGAATAAAGGAAATATTGACAAAAAGAAATATTGACAAAAGGAAAAATTGGCAAAAGGAAGTATAGAAGAAAGGATATATAGAAAAAAGGAAAAATTTAAAAAAAGGAAATATTGAAAAAAGAAAATATCGACAAAAGGAAATATTGACAAAAGGAAATATTGACAAAAGAAAGTATAGAATAAAGGAATTATTGAAGAAAAGGAAATATTGACAAAAGGAAATATTGAAAAAAGAAAATATTTACAAAAGGAAATATTGACAAAAGGAAAAATTGAGAAAAGGAAATATTGACAAAAGGAAATATTGACAAAAGGAAATATTGAAAAAATGAAATATTTACAAAAGGAAATAATGAAAAAAGGAAATATTGACAAAAGGAAATATTAAAAAAAGAAAATATTGACAAAAGAAAATAAAAAAAAGGAAATATTGACAAAAGGAAATATTGAAAAAAGGAAATATTGACAAAAGGAAATATTGACAAAAAGAAGTATAGAAAAAAGGAAATATTGAAAAAAAGGAAATATATTTACAAAAGGAAATATTGAATAAAGGAAATATTGACAAAAGGAAATATTGAAAAAAGGAAATATTGAAAAAAGGAAATATTGACAAAAGGAAATATTGAAAAAAGGAAATATTTACAAAAGGAAATAATGAAAAAAGGAAATATTGACAAAAGGAAATATTGACAAAAGGAAGTATAGAAAAAAGGAAATATTGAAGAAAGGAAATATTGACAAAAGGAAATATTGAATAAAGGAAATATTGACAAAAAGAAATATTGACAAAAGGAAATATTGGCAAAAGGAAAAATAGAAGAAAGAATATATAGAAAAAAGGAAATATTAAAAAAAAGGAAATATTGAAAAAAGAAAATATCGACAAAAGGAAATATTGACAAAAGGAAATATTGACAAAAGGAAATATTGACAAAAGGAAGTATAGAAAAAAGGAAATATTGAAGAAAAGGAAATATTGACAAAAGGAAATATTGAATAAAGGAAATATTGACAAAAGGAAATATTGAAAAAAGGAAATATTGAAAAAAGGAAATATTGACAAAAGGTAATATTGAAAAAAGAAAATATTTACAAAAGGAAATATTGACAAAAGGAAATATTGAGAAAAGGAAATATTGACAAAAGGAAATATTGACAAAAGGAAATATTGAAAAAAGGAAATATTTACAAAAGGAAATAATGAAAAAAGGATATATTGACAAAAGGAAATATTGACAAAAGGAAGTATAGAAAAAAGGAAATATTGAAGAAAGGAAATATTGACAAAAGGAAATATTGAATAAAGGAAATATTGACAAAAAGAAATATTGACAAAAGGAAATATTGGCAAAAGGAAATAATGAAAAAAGGAAATATTGACAAAAGGAAATATTGACAAAAGGAAATATTGACAAAAGGAAATATTGAGAAAAGGAAATATTGACAAAAGTAAATATTGACATAAGGAAATATTGAAAAAAAGAAATATTGACAAAAGGAAGTATAGAAAAAAGGAAATATTGACGAAAGGAAATATTGAAAAAAGGAAATATTGACAAAAGGAAGTATAGAAAAAAGGAAATATTGAAGAAAAGGAAATATTGACAAAAGGAAATATTGAATAAAGGAAATATTGACAAAAGGAAATATTGAAAAAAGGAAATATTTAAAAAAAGGAAATATTGAAAAAAGAAAATATCGACAAAAGGAAATATTGACAAAAGGAAATATTGACAAAAGGAAATATTGACAAAAGGAAATATTGAAAAAAGGAAGTATAGAGAAAAGGAATAATTGAAAAAAGGAAATATTGAAAAAAGGAAATATTGACATAAGGAAATATTGAAAAAAAGAAATATTAAAAAAGGAAGTATAGAAAAAAGGAAATATTGACGAAAGGAAATATTGAAAAAAGGAAATATTGACAAAAGGTAGTATAGAAAAAAGGATATAATGACAAAAGCTAATATAGACAAAAAAATAATTGACTAAATGAAGTATAGAAAAAAGGAAATATTGAAAAAAGGAATAATAGTAAAAAGGAAATATTGAAGAAAGGGAATATTGAAAAAAGGAAATATTGACAAAAGGAAATATTGACATAAGGAAATATTAACAAAAGGAAATATTGACAAAATAAGTATAGAAAAAAGGAAATATTGACAAAAGGAAATATTGACATAAGGAAATATTGACATAAGGAAATATTGACAAAAGGAAGGAAAAAAAATGGAAATATTGAAAAAAGGAAATATTAAAAAAAGGAAATAAAAAAAAGGAAATATTTACTAAAGGAAATATTGACAAAAAGAAATATTAAAAAAAGAAAATATTGACAAAAGAATTATTCACAAAAGGAATAATTGAAAAAAGGAAATATAGAAAAAAGGAAATATTGAAGAAAGGAAATATTGACAAAAGGAAATATTGAATAAAGGAAATATTGACAAAAAGAAATATTGAAAAAAGGAAATATTGGCAAAAGGAAGTATAGAAGAAAGGATATATAGAAAAAAGGATATATTTAAAAAAAGGAAATATTGAAAAAAGAAAATATCGACAAAAGGAAATATTGACAAAAGGAAATATTGACAAAAGGAAGTATAGAAAAAAGGAAATATTGAAGAAAAGGAAATATTGACAAAAGGAAATATTGAATAAAGGAAATATTGACAAAAGGAAATACTGACAAAAGGAAATATTGAAAAAAGAAAATATTTACAAAAGGAAATATTGACTAAAGGAAGTATAGAAAAAAGGAAATATTGAAGAAAGGAAATATTGACAAAAGGAAATATTGAATAAAGGAAATATTGACAAAAAGAAATATTGACAAATGGAAATATTGGCAAAAGGAAGTATAGAAGAAAGGATAAATAGAAAAAAGGAAATATTTAAAAAAAGGAAATATTGAAAAAAGAAAATATCGACAAAAGGAAATATTGACAAAAGGAAATATTGACAAAAGGAAGTATAGATAAAAGGAATTATTGAAGAAAAGGAAATATTGACAAAAGGAAATATTGAATAAAGGAAATATTGACAAAAGGAAATATTGAAAAAAGGAAATATTGAAAAAAGGAAATACTGACAAAAGGAAATATTGAAAAAAGAAAATATTTACAAAAGGAAATATTGACAAAAGGAAATATTGAGAAAAGGAAATATTGACAAAAGGAAATATTGACAAAAGGAAATATTGATAAAAGGAAATATTTACAAAAGGAAATAATGAAAAATGGAAATATTGACAAAAGGAAATATTGACAAAAGGAAATATTGAAAAAAGAAAATATTGACAAAAGAAAATAAAAAAAAGGAAATATTGAAAAAAGGAAATATTGAAAAAGGAAATATTGACAAAAGGAAATATTGACAAAAGGAAGTATAGAAAAAAGGAAATATTGAAAAAAAGGAAATATTGACAAAAGGAAATATTGAATAAAGGAAATATTGACAAAAGGAAATATTGAAAAAAGCAGGGTTTGGGAGTCCTCCTTGGAGGAAAGTCAGGAGGGATTCCTCCCAACTCCTTACCTCCGAAACTCTTGGGAGGAGAACTCTGTTCAGAGGAAATACAAAAACTCTGAGAGTTTTTTTCTCCTCCAACATATGTGAAGAGGAGAATGAAAATGCTTTCCTCCGAAAAGAGTTTCCTCCCAAATGAGCTAGAGCAATACAAAAAAAGTATTTACGGCACATGAGGCAAAGCTCTGGACAGAGTGGAGACATGCGGTCAGCACTTACGCCGAAGCACTTCGAAGGGTCGCTAATCCGCGACCAGCTCACCCACGCAGGACCGTCTCCTCGACCCTACGAGCAGGCAGACTACCTCCCGAAAAGTGACCTCTCCGACTGCAAGTTGAAAATCAATTACTCAATCCGATCATCAAAGAATGATTGTTTTCATCGCACTCCCGAAAATCATGGAATCAAGTACGTCTTTGAACTGTGTTTCTGCGATGAAAAATAAAGATTTTGTTAACTTTGCTGAAATGGCCATTTTTCCGGTTGTCCGCAGCCACGTTTCTAGAAAAGTTAACCAAATCGTTATTTTTCATCGTAGAAACACGGTTCAAAGACGTACTTGATTGCTTGATTGGCAGGAGTGCGATGAAAACAATTACTTTTGATGATCACATTGAGTAATTGAATTAGAAATCGCAGTCAGAGTGGTCATTTTTCGGGAGGTAGCCCCCCCGCTGGTAGGGTCGAGGAGACGGTCCTGCGTGGATGAGCTCGTCGAGGATAGGGCCGCGGATTAGCGACCCTTCGGAGTGTGCACCACACCCATCCTGGAAGTACCTGCTCCATGGGGCCACGAAACGCATTTTAACATTTTCGCAGCATGTGAGGAGAAGATTTTCTGAGATTGAACAGCAGCGAAAGAGTTGACTGTAGAAGTGATAGAAATGGCAAAACTTTGAATTTAAAATGACTAGTAACTTTAACTACATTTGAAACATTTTTGGAGAGCACTTATAAATTATTCCGCGCAGTTTTTGGGCCATATGGGATAGTTTTTGGAGACATTTTTGGCATAGACACGCAGGGCTGTGAACAACTGCGAAATTCTCCGATGACTAACAATAAAAACTACTAAAAATCAGAACCACTTTTGAGCTGTACTTTTCTGTTTTCTCTTCGTTACACTTTCTTCTTTCGCTCTCTGTACGTTAAGATTATCGGAAAGTGAAAAAAACATAATATGTCAGTTTTTTCGATGTAAAACAACATTTTCTTTCTTTGCATTGAATTAAAATTTACTCATAAGAATGTTTGTGTGCATGAATAAAATATGAACATACATAGCACAAAAATAATATTAAATACATTACAGAGATAGAGAAGTAATGAAATTTACAAATTAAAATACACATAATTATCAATAATACATAAATGAATGAGGCGTTCAATAAAAAGATTCCATGTCATCTTCAAAATCAAATCAAAATCCTTGCAGAAGGAGGAAGGGGAATGCATACAGAACATTTACGGTTAAATTTGAATACACGCCAAGAAAATTTTGAAAAGAAAATGAGCTTTTCCGAGAAGAGTGAGGTTATCATCTTCCTCGTACATATTTCCGTAGGAGAATACTTACACCAATATACTCTTGGGTCTTCCAGTTGGAGGATGATAAGTTTTTCCTAGAAAACATTAACGCGCTAATGTGTCCCGAAATAAGCCCGTGAGGGGCACAAAGCAGACCACCTGGATCCTGACCAGAGAAGCAAGATATGAGTGTAATTACCTGGGTGGTGCAGTTCTCTTTCATTCATGGTATGGGCTGCATCGCACAGCAGGGCTCCACAAAAACCATCCCTGGTATAGGTAGCGGAATGCGTGCAGAGGCTAAATTTGAATACACGCCAAGAAAATTTTGAAAAGAAAATGAGCTATTCCGAGAAGAGTGAGGTTATCACCTTCCACGTACATATTTCAGTAGGAGAATACTTACACCAATATACTCTTGGGTCTTCCAGTTGGAGGATAATAAGTTTTTCCAAGAAAACATCAATGCGCTAATGTGTCCCGAACTAACTCTGTGAGGTGCAACCTGACCAGAGATCCAAGATATGAGAGTAACTACCTGGGTAGAGCAGTTGTCTTTCCTCCAATGGTATGGAATGCTTCTCACAACATGTGTCTACGTAAAACATTCCTTATCATACATTATCATACATTAAATTTACGAATTTTTAGGATATGCATTAATCAGTATTTATAGCGAAATTCGTTTATAATACCTTTGAATTCAAAGGTTGGTAAGAGGTCATTAAAAATAGTCGCTGTAATTTTGGCTCACGACAAAGAACTGAGAGAATCATATTTTATTACATTACGAGGGCTTTTTTTCATAGAAGTTAAATCGAATATTCTATCGAATTTCACCGCAAATGTACATCTGGAATGGAGCTAAAAAATTAACGTATATTTTTAGATGTAAATCATTACAATATCGCTCCAACAAACTTGCTAGTGAGTTATAAAAATAACAATTAAACATCTAACCTTAGCGTCTCCAAAAATTGTTCTAGGTGATGATCAACTCCGTTAATATGAACGCTAGAATTCCGTTTAAAATTTGGAACCAATCAGCAGAACATACAGAATTTAATTCCTCGCATTGATTTTCCATAAATGCAACATGAAAATTTTTAGTTATTTTAACTTATAAACAAATAAAGCAATGTCCCTCTTAGGACTCCTGTTCCGTTTCACTGAAATTAAAGACCCCCAGGCACTTCGAACTTTTTTTTCATCTATCATTCTTCCAATTCTTACCTACTCTTGTCCCATCTGGTCTATCTCTTCACAAACCAACCTCTCATCCCTGAACTGTGTCAGCAATTTCTTTGCCAATATAGTAAAAAATAGAATACAGCATTTACGCAACATGTCCACTAATGCTATTCTCTCCTCCCTCTTCATCCCCAATCTCACTACCCATAGGCTCACAGCTGATTTAAAACTTATTTATAAGATTCTCAATTCCACCATCGACTGCCCAGCATTGCTCTCTTTTATCAATTTTAAAGTTCCACCCCGCCCTACCCGTTCTCATCCCCTAATACACATGCCCATTCCTAGACTTTCGCTCACTAAACGTTCGTTTTTCTACCGCATTACTTCTGTTTTGAACTCACTCCCTCCACACATCGACCCCTTTGCACTTCCATTGAAATCCTTCATAAGCCTTTCCCTATCCTATCTGTCACCGAAGTAGTCTGTCACTGCAGTTTCTTGTTGTCCTTTTGTTTTTGTAAATGTAATTATTGTTCTCTACATGTTATATTGCGTCTTCGTCCTCTAATTTATGTATCGTTACCTGGCCACTGTAAAATGGCATATGCTGTATGTGGTTATATTTCTTTAAATAAATAAATAAATAAATAAATAAATAAGTGACCATGAGCCCCTTCCTTGAGTGGGACACTGAGAGCCGGAATGGGCCGCGGTAATCCCCACACGGACAATAGGAAAGGGTCGGACCTCTCGCGCCGAGGGACCCTAATGGCGGTTGGGACCCACTTTTCATTTCCTCCCAGAGTCTTCACAGCATAGCTCTAACAAGAGGAAAACATTTGGTTACCTGAAATAATCCTCAAAATAGCTCTTCCTCCATGACAAAATGTCCTCTTCCTCGATCGGGAGGGAGTATTCTGGCTTCAGAAACGCGTGAGAGTTTTTGGTCTTTCTCCCTTCTCCTATTCTCCCCTCTCGGAGGAGGATCTCAGATTTCCTCTCGGAGTTCCTCCTTGAGGAGGTGAATGTATTGAGAGGAAACAAAAACTCCCAAACCCTGGAAAAAAGGAAATATTTACAAAGGGAAATATTGACAAAAGGAAATATTGAGAAAAGGAAATATTGACAAAAGGAAATATTGACAAAAGGAAATATTGAAAAAAGGAATTATTTACAAAAGGAAATAATGAAAAAAGGAAATAACGACAAAAGGAAATATTGACAAAAAAAAATATTGAAAAAAGAAAATATTGACAAAAGAATTATTCACAAAAGGAAATATTGACAAAAGGAAGTATAGAAAAAAGGAAATATTGAAGAAAGGAAATATTGACAAAAGGAATTATTGAATAAAGGAAAAATTGACAAAAAAAATATTGACAAAAGGAAATATTGGCAAAAGGAAGGATAGAAGAAAGGATATATAGAAAAAAGGAAATATTTAAAAAAAGGAAATATTGAAAACAGAAAATATCGACAAAAGGAAATATTGACAAAAGGAAATTTTGACAAAAGGAAATATTGAAAAAAGGGAATATGGACAAAAGGAAATATTGAAAAAAGGAAATACTGACTAAAGGAAATATTGACAAAAGAAGTATTGGAAAAAGGAAATATTGACAAAAGGAAATATTGAAAAAAGGAAAAATTGAAAACGGAAATATTGAAAAAAGGAATAATTGAAAAAAGGAAATATTGACAAAAGGAAATATTGACAAAAGGAAATATTGAAAAAAGGAAATAATTACAAAAGGAAATAATGAAAAAAGGAAATATTGACAAAAGAAAATATTGACAAAAAGAAATATTGAAAAAAGAAAATATTGACAAAAGAATTATTCACAAAAGAAAATATTGACAAAAGGAAGTATAGAAAAAAGGAAATATTGAAGAAAGGAAATATTGACAAAAGGAAATATTGAATAAAGGAAATATTGACAAAAAGAAATATTGACAAAAGGAAATATTGGCAAAAGGAAGTATAGAAGAAAGGATATATAGAAAAAAGGAAAAATTTAAAAAAAGGAAATATTGAAAAAAGAAAATATCGACAAAAGGAAATATTGACAAAAGGAAATATTGACAAAAGAAAGTATAGAATAAAGGAATTATTGAAGAAAAGGAAATATTGACAAAAGGAAATATTGAAAAAAGAAAATATTTACAAAAGGAAATATTGACAAAAGGAAATATTGAGAAAAGGAAATATTGACAAAAGGAAATATTGACAAAAGGAAATATTGAAAAAATGAAATATTTACAAAAGGAAATAATGAAAAAAGGAAATATTGACAAAAGGAAATATTAAAAAAAGAAAATATTGACAAAAGAAAATAAAAAAAAGGAAATATTGACAAAAGGAAATATTGAAAAAAGGAAATATTGACAAAAGGAAATATTGACAAAAGGAAGTATAGAAAAAAGGAAATATTGAAAAAAAGGAAATATATTTACAAAAGGAAATATTGAATAAAGGAAATATTGACAAAAGGAAATATTGAAAAAAGGAAATATTGAAAAAAGGAAATATTGACAAAAGGAAATATTGAAAAAAGGAAATATTTACAAAAGGAAATAATGAAAAAAGGAAATATTGACAAAAGGAAATATTGACAAAAAGAAGTATAGAAAAAAGGAAATATTGAAGAAAGGAAATATTGACAAAAGGAAATATTGAATAAAGGAAATATTGACAAAAAGAAATATTGACAAAAGGAAATATTGGCAAAAGGAAAAATAGAAGAAAGAATATATAGAAAAAAGGAAATATTAAAAAAAAGGAAATATTGAAAAAAGAAAATATCGACAAAAGGAAATATTGACAAAAGGAAATATTGACAAAAGGAAATATTGACAAAAGGAAGTATAGAAAAAAGGAAATATTGAAGAAAAGGAAATATTGACAAAAGGAAATATTGAATAAAGGAAATATTGACAAAAAGAAATATTGAAAAAAGGAAATATTGAAAAAAGGAAATATTGACAAAAGGTAATATTGAAAAAAGAAAATATTTACAAAAGGAAATATTGACAAAAGGAAATATTGAGAAAAGGAAATATTGACAAAAGGAAATATTGACAAAAGGAAATATTGAAAAAAGGAAATATTTACAAAAGGAAATAATGAAAAAAGGATATATTGACAAAAGGAAATATTGACAAAAGGAAGTATAGAAAAAAGGAAATATTGAAGAAAGGAAATATTGACAAAAGGAAATATTGAATAAAGGAAATATTGACAAAAAGAAATATTGAAAAAAGGAAATATTGGCAAAAGGAAGTATAGAAGAAAGGATATATAGAAAAAAGGATATATTTAAAAAAAGGAAATATTGAAAAAAGAAAATATCGACAAAAGGAAATATTGACAAAAGGAAATATTGACAAAAGGAAGTATAGAAAAAAGGAAATATTGAATAAAAGGAAATATTGACAAAAGGAAATATTGAATAAAGGAAATATTGACAAAAGGAAATATTGAAAAAAGGAAATATTGAAAAAAGGAAATATTGACAAAAGGAAATATTGACAAAATAAGTATAGAAAAAAGGAAATATTGACAAAAGGAAATATTGACATAAGGAAATATTGACATAAGGAAATATTGTCAAAAGGAAGGAAAAAAATGGAAATATTGAAAAAAGGAAATATTAAAAAAAGGAAATAAAAAAAAGGAAATATTTACAAAAGTAATATTGACAAAAAGAAATATTGAAAAAAGAAAATATTGACAAAAGAATTATTCACAAAAGGAATAATTGAAAAAAGGAAATATAGAAAAAAGCAAATATTGAAGAAAGGAAATATTGACAAAAGGAAATATTGAATAAAGGAAATATTGACAAAAAGAAATATTGAAAAAAGGAAATATTGGCAAAAGGAAGTATAGAAGAAAGGATATATAGAAAAAAGGAAATATTTAAAAAAAGGAAATATTGAAAAAAGAAAATATCGACAAAAGGAAATATTGACTAAAGGAAATATTGAGAAAAGGAAATATTTAAAAAAAGGAAATATTGAAAAAAGAAAATATCGACAAAAGGAAATATTGACAAAAGGAAATATTGACAAAAGGAAATATTGACAAAAGGAAATATTGAAAAAAGGAAGTATAGAGAAAAGGAATAATTGAAAAAAGGAAATATTGAAAAAAGGAAATATTGACATAAGGAAATATTGAAAAAAAGAAATATTAAAAAAGGAAGTATAGAAAAAAGGAAATATTGACGAAAGGAAATATTGAAAAAAGGAAATATTGACAAAAGGTAGTATAGAAAAAAGGATATAATGACAAAAGCTAATATAGACAAAAAAATTATTGACAAAATGAAGTATAGAAAAAAGGAAAAATTGAAAAAAGGAATAATAGTAAAAAGGAAATATTGAAGAAAGGGAATATTGAAAAAAGGAAATATTGACAAAAGGAAATATTGACAAAAGGAAATATTGACATAAGGAAATATTAACAAAAGGAAATATTGACAAAATAAGTATAGAAAAAAGGAAATATTGACAAAAGGAAATATTGACATAAGGAAATATTGACATAAGGAAATATTGACAAAAGGAAGGAAAAAAAATGGAAATATTGAAAAAAGGAAATATTTAAAAAAGGAAATAAAAAAAAAGGAAATATTTACAAAAGGAAATATTGACAAAAAGAAATATTAAAAAAAGAAAATATTGACAAAAGATTATTCACAAAAGGAATAATTGAAAAAAGGAAATATAGAAAAAAGGAAATATTGAAGAAAGGAAATATTGACAAAAGGAAATATTGAATAAAGGAAATATTGACAAAAAGAAATATTGAAAAAAGGAAATATTGGCAAAAGGAAGTATAGAAGAAAGGATATATAGAAAAAAGGATATATTTAAAAAAAGGAAATATTGAAAAAAGAAAATATCGACAAAAGGAAATATTGACAAAAGGAAATATTGACAAAAGGAAATATTGACAAAAGGAAGTATAGAAAAAAGGAAATATTGAAGAAAAGGAAATATTGACAAAAGGAAATATTGAATAAAGGAAATATTGACAAAAGGAAATATTGAAAAAAGGAAATATTGAAAAAAGGAAATATTGACAAAAGGAAATATTGACAAAATAAGTATAGAAAAAAGGAAATATTGACTAAAGGAAATATTGACATAAGGAAATATTGACATAAGGAAATATTGACAAAAGGAAGGAAAAAAAATGGAAATAGTGAAAAAAGAAAATAAAAAAAAGGAAATATTGACAAAAGGAAATATTGAAAAAAGGAAATATTGACAAAAGGAAATATTGACAAAAGGAAGTATAAAAAAAGGAAATATTGAAAAAAAGGAAATACTGACAAAAGGAAATATTGAATAAAGGAAATATTGACAAAAGGAAATATTTAAAAAAGGAAATATTGAAAAAAGGAAATATTGACAAAAGGAAATATTGAAAAAAGAAAATATTTACAAAAGGAAATATTGACAAAAGGAAATATTGAGAAAAGGAAAGATTGACAAAAGGAAATATTGACAAAAGGATATATTGAAAAAAGGTAATATTTACAAAAGGAAATAATGAAAAAAGGAAATATTGACAAAAGGAAATATTGACAAAAAGAAATATTGAAAAAAGAAAATATTGACAAAAGAATTATTCACAAAAGGAAATATTGACTAAAGGAAGTATAGAAAAAAGGAAATATTTAAGAAAGGAAATATTGACAAAAGGAAATATTGAATAAAGGAAATATTGACAAAAAGAAATATTGACAAATGGAAATATTGGCAAAAGGAAGTATAGAAGAAAGGATAAATAGAAAAAAGGAAATATTTTAAAAAAGGAAATATTGAAAAAAGAAAATATCGACAAAAGGAAATATTGACAAAAGGAAATATTGACAAAAGGAAGTATAGATAAAAGGAATTATTGAAGAAAAGGAAATATTGACAAAAGGAAATATTGAATAAAGGAAATATTGACAAAAGGAAATATTGAAAAAAGGAAATATTGAAAAAAGGAAATACTGACAAAAGGAAATATTGAAAAAAGAAAATATTTACAAAAGGAAATATTGACAAAAGGAAATATTGAGAAAAGGAAATATTGACAAAAGGAAATATTGACAAAAGGAAATATTGATAAAAGGAAATATTTACAAAAGGAAATAATGAAAAATGGAAATATTGACAAAAGGAAATATTGACAAAAGGAAATATTGAAAAAAGAAAATATTGACAAAAGAAAATAAAAAAAAGGAAATATTGACAAAAGGAAATATTGAAAAAGGAAATATTGACAAAAGGAAATATTGACAAAAGGAAGTATAGAAAAAAGGAAATATTGAAAAAAAGGAAATATTGACAAAAGGAAATATTGAATAAAGGAAATATTGACAAAAGGAAATATTGAAAAAAGGAAATATTGAAAAAAGGATATATTGACAAAAGGAAATATTGAAAAAAGAAAATATTTACAAAAGGAAATATTGACAAAAGGAAATATTGACAAAAGGAAATATTGACAAAAGGAAATATTGAAAAAAGGAATTATTTACAAAAGGAAATAATGAAAAAAGGAAATAACGACAAAAGGAAATATTGACAAAAAAAAATATTGAAAAAAGAAAATATTGACAAAAGAATTATTCACAAAAGGAAATATTGACAAAAGGAAGTATAGAAAAAAGGAAATATTGAAGAAAGGAAATATTGACAAAAGGAATTATTGAATAAAGGAAAAATTGACAAAAAGAAATATTGACAAAAGGAAATATTGGCAAAAGGAAGGATAGAAGAAAGGATATATAGAAAAAAGGAAATATTTAAAAAAAGGAAATATTGAAAACAGAAAATATCGACAAAAGGAAATATTGACAAAAGGAAATTTTGACAAAAGGAAATATTGAAAAAAGGGAATATGGACAAAAGGAAATATTGAAAAAAGGAAACACTGACTAAAGGAAATATTGACAAAAGAAGTATTGGAAAAAGGAAATATTGACAAAAGGAAATATTGAAAAAAGGAAAAATTGAAAACGGAAATATTGAAAAAAGGAAATATTGAAAAAAGGAAGTATAAAGAAAAGGAATAATTGAAAAAAGGAAATATTGACAAAAGGAAATATTGACAAAAGGAAATATTGAAAAAAGGAAATAATTACAAAAGGAAATAATGAAAAAAGGAAATATTGACAAAAGGAAATATTCACAAAAAGAAATATTGAAAAAAGAAAATATTGACAAAAGAATTATTCACAAAAGGAAATATTGACAAAAGGAAGTATAGAAAAAAGGAAATATTGAAGAAAGGAAATATTGACAAAAGGAAATATTGAATAAAGGAAATATTGACAAAAAGAAATATTGACAAAAGGAAATATTGGCAAAAGGAAGTATAGAAGAAAGGATATATAGAAAAAAGGAAAAATTTAAAAAAAGGAAATATTGAAAAAAGAAAATATCGACAAAAGGAAATATTGACAAAAGGAAATATTGACAAAAGAAAGTATAGAATAAAGGAATTATTGAAGAAAAGGAAATATTGACAAAAGGAAATATTGAAAAAAGAAAATATTCACAAAAGGAAATATTGACAAAAGGAAATATTGAGAAAAGGAAATATTGACAAAAGGAAATATTGACAAAAGGAAATATTGAAAAAAGGAAATATTTACAAAAGGAAATAATGAAAAAAGGAAATATTGACAAAAGGAAATATTAAAAAAAGAAAATATTGACAAAAGAAAATAAAAAAAAGGAAATATTGACAAAAGGAAATATTGAAAAAAGGAAATATTGACAAAAGGAAATATTGACAAAAGGAAGTATAGAAAAAAGGAAATATTGAAAAAAAGGAAATATATTTACAAAAGGAAATATTAAATAAAGGAAATATTGACAAAAGGAAATATTGAAAAAAGGAAATATTGACAAAAGGAAATATTTTGAAAAAAGGAAATATTTACAAAAGGAAATAATGAAAAAAGGAAATATTGACAAAAGGAAATATTGACAAAAGGAAGTATAGAAAAAAGGAAATATTGAAGAAAGGAAATATTGACAAAAGGAAATATTGAATAAAGGAAATATTGACAAAAAGAAATATTGACAAAAGGAAATATTGGCAAAAGGAAAAATAGAAGAAAGGATATATAGAAAAAAGGAAATATTAAAAAAAAGGAAATATTGAAAAAAGAAAATATCGACAAAAGGAAATATTGACAAAAGGAAATATTGACAAAAGGAAATATTGACAAAAGGAAGTATAGAAAAAAGGAAATTTTGAAGAAAAGGAAATATTGACAAAAGGAAATATTGAATAAAGGAAATATTGACAAAAGGAAATATTGACAAAAGGAAATATTGAAAAAAGGAAATATTTACAAAAGGAAATAATGAAAAAAGGATATATTGACAAAAGGAAATATTGACAAAAGGAAGTATTGAAAAAAGGAAATATTGAAGAAAGGAAATATTGACAAAAGGAAATATTGAATAAAGGAAATATTGACAAAAAGAAATATTGACAAAAGGAAATATTGGCAAAAGGAAATAATGAAAAAAGGAAATATTGACAAAAGGAAATATTGACAAAAGGAAATATTGACAAAAGGAAATATTGAGAAAAGGAAATATTGACAAAAGGAAATATTGACATAAGGAAATATTGAAAAAAAGAAATATTGACAAAAGGAAGTATAGAGAAAAGGAAATATTGACGAAAGGAAATATTGAAAAAAGGAAATATTGACAAAAGGAAGTATAGAAAAAAGGAAATATTGAAGAAAAGGAAATATTGACAAAAGGAAATATTGAATAAAGGAAATATTGACAAAAGGAAATATTGAAAAAAGGAAATATTTAAAAAAAGGAAATATTGAAAAAAGAAAATATCGACAAAAGGAAATATTGACATAAGGAAATATTAACAAAAGGAAATATTGACAAAATAAGTATAGAAAAAAGGAAATATTGACAAAAGGAAATATTGACATAAGGAAATATTGACATAAGGAAATATTGACAAAAGGAAGGAAAAAAAATGGAAATATTGAAAAAAGGAAATATTTAAAAAAGGAAATAAAAAAAAAGGAAATATTTACAAAAGGAAATATTGACAAAAAGAAATATTAAAAAAAGAAAATATTGACAAAAGATTATTCACAAAAGGAATAATTGAAAAAAGGAAATATAGAAAAAAGGAAATATTGAAGAAAGGAAATATTGACAAAAGGAAATATTGAATAAAGGAAATATTGACAAAAAGAAATATTGAAAAAAGGAAATATTGGCAAAAGGAAGTATAGAAGAAAGGATATATAGAAAAAAGGATATATTTAAAAAAAGGAAATATTGAAAAAAGAAAATATCGACAAAAGGAAATATTGACAAAAGGAAATATTGACAAAAGGAAATATTGACAAAAGGAAGTATAGAAAAAAGGAAATATTGAAGAAAAGGAAATATTGATAACAGGAAATATTGAATAAAGGAAATATTGACAAAAGGAAATATTGAAAAAAGGAAATATTGAAAAAAGGAAATATTGAAATTAGGAAATATCGAAAAAGGAAATATTGACTAAAGGAAATATTGACATAAGGAAATATTGACATAAGGAAATATTGACAAAAGGAAGGAAAAAAAATGGAAATAGTGAAAAAAGAAAATAAAAAAAAGGAAATATTGACAAAAGGAAATATTGAAAAAAGGAAATATTGACAAAAAGAAATATTGACAAAAGGAAGTATAAAAAAAGGAAATATTGAAAAAAAGGAAATACTGACAAAAGGAAATATTGAATAAAGGAAATATTGACAAAAGGAAATATTTAAAAAAGGAAATATTGAAAAAAGGAAATATTGACAAAAGGAAATATTGAAAAAAGAAAATATTTACAAAAGGAAATATTGACAAAAGGAAATATTGAGAAAAGGAAAGATTGACAAAAGGAAATATTGACAAAAGGATATATTGAAAAAAGGTAATATTTACAAAAGGAAATAATGAAAAAAGGAAATATTGACAAAAGGAAATATTGACAAAAAGAAATATTGAAAAAAGAAAATATTGACAAAAGAATTATTCACAAAAGGAAATATTGACTAAAGGAAGTATAGAAAAAAGGAAATATTTAAGAAAGGAAATATTGACAAAAGGAAATATTGAATAAAGGAAATATTGACAAAAAGAAATATTGACAAATGGAAATATTGGCAAAAGGAAGTATAGAAGAAAGGATAAATAGAAAAAAGGAAATATTTTAAAAAAGGAAATATTGAAAAAAGAAAATATCGACAAAAGGAAATATTGACAAAAGGAAATATTGACAAAAGGAAGTATAGATAAAAGGAATTATTGAAGAAAAGGAAATATTGACAAAAGGAAATATTGAATAAAGGAAATATTGACAAAAGGAAATATTGAAAAAAGGAAATATTGAAAAAAGGAAATACTGACAAAAGGAAATATTGAAAAAAGAAAATATTTACAAAAGGAAATATTGACAAAAGGAAATATTGAGAAAAGGAAATATTGACAAAAGGAAATATTGACAAAAGGAAATATTGATAAAAGGAAATATTTACAAAAGGAAATAATGAAAAATGGAAATATTGACAAAAGGAAATATTGACAAAAGGAAATATTGAAAAAAGAAAATATTGACAAAAGAAAATAAAAAAAAGGAAATATTGACAAAAGGAAATATTGAAAAAGGAAATATTGACAAAAGGAAATATTGACAAAAGGAAAAATAGAAGAAAGGAAATATTGAAAAAAAGGAAATATTGACAAAAGGAAATATTGAATAAAGGAAATATTGACAAAAGGAAATATTGAAAAAAGGAAATATTGAAAAAAGGATATATTGACAAAAGGAAATATTGAAAAAAGAAAATATTTACAAAAGGAAATATTGACAAAAGGAAATATTGACTAAAGGAAATATTGACAAAAGGAAATATTGAAAAAAGGAATTATTTACAAAAGGAAATAATGAAAAAAGGAAATAACGACAAAAGGAAATATTGACAAAAAAAAATATTGAAAAAAGAAAATATTGACAAAAGAATTATTCACAAAAGGAAATATTGACAAAAGGAAGTATAGAAAAAAGGAAATATTGAAGAAAGGAAATATTGACAAAAGGAATTATTGAATAAAGGAAAAATTGACAAAAAGAAATATTGACAAAAGGAAATATTGGCAAAAGGAAGGATAGAAGAAAGGATATATAGAAAAAAGGAAATATTTAAAAAAAGGAAATATTGAAAACAGAAAATATCGACAAAAGGAAATATTGACAAAAGGAAATTTTGACAAAAGGAAATATTGAAAAAAGGGAATATGGACAAAAGGAAATATTGAAAAAAGGAAACACTGACTAAAGGAAATATTGACAAAAGAAGTATTGGAAAAAGGAAATATTGACAAAAGGAAATATTGAAAAAAGGAAAAATTGAAAACGGAAATATTGAAAAAAGGAAATATTGAAAAAAGGAAGTATAAAGAAAAGGAATAATTGAAAAAAGGAAATATTGACAAAAGGAAATATTGACAAAAGGAAATATTGAAAAAAGGAAATAATTACAAAAGGAAATAATGAAAAAAGGAAATATTGACAAAAGGAAATATTCACAAAAAGAAATATTGAAAAAAGAAAATATTGACAAAAGAATTATTCACAAAAGGAAATATTGACAAAAGGAAGTATAGAAAAAAGGAAATATTGAAGAAAGGAAATATTGACAAAAGGAAATATTGAATAAAGGAAATATTGACAAAAAGAAATATTGACAAAAGGAAATATTGGCAAAAGGAAGTATAGAAGAAAGGATATATAGAAAAAAGGAAAAATTTAAAAAAAGGAAATATTGAAAAAAGAAAATATCGACAAAAGGAAATATTGACAAAAGGAAATATTGACAAAAGAAAGTATAGAATAAAGGAATTATTGAAGAAAAGGAAATATTGACAAAAGGAAATATTGAAAAAAGAAAATATTCACAAAAGGAAATATTGACAAAAGGAAATATTGAGAAAAGGAAATATTGACAAAAGGAAATATTGACAAAAGGAAATATTGAAAAAAGGAAATATTTACAAAAGGAAATAATGAAAAAAGGAAATATTGACAAAAGGAAATATTAAAAAAAGAAAATATTGACAAAAGAAAATAAAAAAAAGGAAATATTGACAAAAGGAAATATTGAAAAAAGGAAATATTGACAAAAGGAAATATTGACAAAAGGAAGTATAGAAAAAAGGAAATATTGAAAAAAAGGAAATATATTTACAAAAGGAAATATTGAATAAAGGAAATATTGACAAAAGGAAATATTGAAAAAAGGAAATATTGACAAAAGGAAATATTTTGAAAAAAGGAAATATTTACAAAAGGAAATAATGAAAAAAGGAAATATTGACAAAAGGAAATATTGACAAAAGGAAGTATAGAAAAAAGGAAATATTGAAGAAAGGAAATATTGACAAAAGGAAATATTGAATAAAGGAAATATTGACAAAAAGAAATATTGACAAAAGGAAATATTGGCAAAAGGAAAAATAGAAGAAAGGATATATAGAAAAAAGGAAATATTAAAAAAAAGGAAATATTGAAAAAAGAAAATATCGACAAAAGGAAATATTGACAAAAGGAAATATTGACAAAAGGAAATATTGACAAAAGGAAGTATAGAAAAAAATGAAATAATGACAAAAGGAAATATTGAATAAAGGAAATATTGACAAAAGGAAATATTGACAAAAGGAAATATTGAAAAAAGGAAATATTTACAAAAGGAAATAATGAAAAAAGGATATATTGACAAAAGGAAATATTGACAAAAGGAAGTATTGAAAAAAGGAAATATTGAAGAAAGGAAATATTGACAAAAGGAAATATTGAATAAAGGAAATATTGACAAAAAGAAATATTGACAAAAGGAAATATTGGCAAAAGGAAATAATGAAAAAAGGAAATATTGACAAAAGGAAATATTGACAAAAGGAAATATTGACAAAAGGAAATATTGAGAAAAGGAAATATTGACAAAAGGAAATATTGACATAAGGAAATATTGAAAAAAAGAAATATTGACAAAAGGAAGTATAGAGAAAAGGAAATATTGACGAAAGGAAATATTGAAAAAAGGAAATATTGACAAAAGGAAGTATAGAAAAAAGGAAATATTGAAGAAAAGGAAATATTGACAAAAGGAAATATTGAATAAAGGAAATATTGACAAAAGGAAATATTGAAAAAAGGAAATATTTAAAAAAAGGAAATATTGAAAAAAGAAAATATCGACAAAAGGAAATATTGACAAAAGGAAATATTGACAAAAGGAAATATTTACAAAAGGAAATATTAAAAAAAGGAATTATAGAGAAAAGGAATAATTGAAAAAAGGAAATATTGAAAAAAGGAAATATTGACATAAGGAAATATTGAAAAAAAGAAATATTAAAAAAGGAAGTATAGAAAAAAGGAAATATTGACGAAAGGAAATATTGAAAAAAGAAAATATTGACAAAAGGTAGTATAGAAAAAAGGATATAATGACAAAAGCTAATATAGACAAAAAAATTATTGACAAAATGAAGTATAGAAAAAAGGAAATATTGAAAAAAGGAATAATAGTAAAAAGGAAATATTGAAGAAAGGGAATATTGAAAAAAGGAAATATTGACAAAAGGAAATATTGACATAAGGAAATATTAACAAAAGGAAATATTGACAAAATAAGTATAGAAAAAAGGAAATATTGACAAAAGGAAATATTGACATAAGGAAATATTGACATAAGGAAATATTGACAAAAGGAAGGAAAAAAAATGGAAATATTGAAAAAAGGAAATATTAAAAAAAGGAAATAAAAAAAAAGGAAATATTTACAAAAGGAAATATTGACAAAAAGAAATATTAAAAAAAGAAAATATTGACAAAAGAATTATTCACAAAAGGAATAATTGAAAAAAGGAAATATAGAAAAAAGGAAATATTGAAGAAAGGAAATATTGACAAAAGGAAATATTGAATAAAGGAAAT